>NC_091182.1:23521227-23551227 GCF_040958095.1 Procambarus clarkii
AGGGGGGAGAGAGCAAGAGGGAGGGGGAGAGAGCAAGAGGGAAGGGGGTGAGAGCAAGAGGGAGGGGGGAGAGAGCAAGAGGGAGGGGGGAGAGATAGAGGGGGAGAGAGAGAGGGGGTGAAAGAGAGAGAGAGAGAGAGAGAGAGAGAGAGAGAGAGAGAGAGAGAGAGAGAGAGAGAGAGAGAGAGAGAGAGAGAGAGAGAGAGAGAGAGAGAGAGAGAGAGAGAGAGAGAGAGAGAGAGAGAGAGAGAGAGAGAGAGAGAGAGAGAGAGAGAGAGAGGGGGGAGGGAGAGAGGGGGGAGAAGGAGAGCAACAAGGGAGAGGGAGGGAGGGGGGAGAGGGAAGGAGGGAGGGAGGGAGGGGGGAGAGAGAGGGAGGGAGGGAGGGGGGAGAGGAAGGGGGAGAGGGAGGGAGGGAGGGGGGAGAGGGAGAGAGGGAGGGAGGGGGGAGAGGGAGGGAGGGAAGGAGGGGGTAGAAGGAGGGAGGGAGAGAGGGGGGAGAGGGAGGGGGGGAGGGGGGGAGGGAGGGAGGGAGGGCGGGAGGGAGGGAGGGAGGGAGGGAGGGAGGGAGGGAGGGAGGGAGGAGAGGGAGTGGGAGAGGGAGGGAGGGAGGGAGAGAGGGAGGGGGAGAGGGAGAGAGGGAGCAGGAGAGGGAGAGAGGGAGAGAGGGAGGGGGAGAGACAGAGAGAGAGAGGGGGAGAGAGACAGAGAGAGAGGGGAGAGACAGAGAGAGAGGGGAAGAGACAGAGAGAGAGGGGGAGAGACAGAGAGAGAGGGGGAGAGACAGAGAGAGAGGGGGAGAGAGAGAGAGAGAGGAGGAGAGACAGAGAGAGAGGGGGAGAGACAGAGAGAGAGGGGAGAGAGACAGAGAGAGAGGGGAGAGAGACAGGGAGAGAGAGAGAGAGAGAGAGAGAGAGAGAGAGAGAGAGAGAGAGAGAGAGAGAGAGAGAGAGAGAGAGAGAGAGAGAGAGAGAGAGAGAGAGAGAGAGAGAGAGAGAGAGAGAGAGAGAGAGAGAGAGAGGGAGAGAGAGAGAGAGAGAAAGAGAGGGAGAGTGGACAGAGAAAAAGAGAGGGGGAGAGGGAGAGAGGGAGGGGGAGAGGGGGAGAGGGGAAGAGGGAGGGGGGAGAGAGCAAGAAGGAGGGGGAGAGAGCAAGAGGGAAGGGGATGAGAGCAAGAGGTAGGGGGGAGAGAGCAAGAGGGAGGGGGGAGAGAGAGAGGGGGTAAAAGAGAGAGAGAGAGAGAGAGAGAGAGAGAGAGAGAGAGAGAGAGAGAGAGAGAGAGAGAGAGAGAGAGAGAGAGAGAGAGAGAGAGAGAGAGAGAGGAAGGGGAGGGGTGTTCTGGAGAGTGTGAGGGGTGGAAAAATGGGGGGGGGTGCAGGGTGGAGAGGGGGTATTGATGGTCAATGGGTTGACCCTTTTCCCATATCTTGTCAACAACTTTTGTGTTTAAGGGGAGAGGGAGAGTAGGATGGTCAGTCCCACCAAAGTGTGAACTGTGTACTCACCTATTTGCCCTCACCTATTTGGTTGAGCTTTGGCTCTTCGGTCCCGCCTTTCAACTGTCAATCAACTGGTGTAGAGATTCCTGAGCCTACTGGGCTCTGTCATATCTACATTTGAAACTGTGTATGTAGTCAGCCTCCACCACATCACTTCCTAGTGCATTCAAATTATTAACTACTCTGACACTGAAAAAGTTCTTTCTAACGTCCCTGTGGCTCATTGGGTACTCAGTTTCCACCTGTGTCCCCTTCTTCGCTTACCACCCATGTTGAATAGTTTATCCTTTTCTACCCGGTCGATTCCCATGAGGATTTTTTAGGTAGTGATCATGTCTCCCCTTACTCTTCAGGTTTCCAGGGATGTGAGGTTCAGCTCCTTTAGCCTTTCTTCGTAGCTCATTTCTCTTAGTTCCGGGACGAGCCTGGTGGCATACCGCTGAATCTTCTCTAACTTTGTCTTGTGTTTAACTAGGTATGGACTCCAGGCTGGAGCTGCATACTCCAGGATTGGTCTTACATAAGTGGTATACAGGGTCCTGAACGAGACCTTACACAAGTTTCTAAAGGCAGTTCGTATGTTGGCCAGTCTAGCATATGCCGCTGATGATATCCTTTTGATGTGGGCCTCTGGGGACAGGTTCGGTGTGATATCAACCCCCAGTTCTTTCTCTCTATTTGACTCTTGCAGGATTTCACCTCCCAGATGATACCTTGTGTTCAGCCTCCTGGTCCCTTCGCCTAATTGTATTACCTTACACTTTCCTGAGTTGAACATTAACAGCCATTTTCTAGACCATTCCTCCAGTTTGTCCAGGTCATCCTGCAGTCTCTGTCTATCTTCATCCGTCATGATTCTTCTCACAATTTTTGCATCACCTGCAAACATTGAGAGGAACGAGTCTATACCCTCCGGAAGATCATTTACATATATTAGAAACAGGATGGGTACAAGTACTGAGCCCTGTGGGACTCCGCTGGTGACATCTCGCCACTCTGATGTCTCCCCCCTCACCGTTACTCGTTGTTTCCTGTTGCTTATGTACTCCCTTATCCACTGGAGCACCTTCCCTTTTACTCCTGCCCGTTGCTCCAACTTTTTAACAGCCTTTTATGGGGTACTGTGTCAAAGGCTTTCTGGCAGTCCAGGAAAATGCAGTCGGCCCACCCTGCTCTGTCCTGCCTAATTTTTGTTGCCTGGTCATAGAAATCTATTAAACATGTGAAGCACGATTTACCATCCCTGAACCCATGTTGGTGGTGCGTTACAAAGTTATTTCCCTCCAGATGCTCTATGAGCCTTTTCCTCACAATCTTCTCCATCACCTTACATGGTATACAAGTTAGGGAAACTGGCCTGTAGTTCAGTGCCTTTTGCCTATCACCCTTCTTGTGTATTGGGGCTTCGTTAGCTGTATTCCAACTTTCTGGTAAGTCTCCTGTTTCCAGTGACCTGTTACACACCATAGAGAGTGGCACATTTAGAGCTTCTGCACCTTCCTTTAGTATCCATGGTGAGATTCTGTCAGGCCCAACAGCCTTTGTCACATCCAGCTCTAGCAGACACCTTTTGACCTCATCACTGGTGAGGTCAAATTCCTCCAAGGTTGCTTGGTTTGCCTCCTCCTCATTTAGTGCAGGGGCTTCTCCTTGTTCTATTGTGAAGACCTCCTGGAATCTCTTATTGAGTTCTTCACCCACCTCCTTGTCATTCTCTGTGTATCTGTTCTCCACTTTTCTCAGTTTCATCACTTGTTCCTTCACTGCTGTTTTCCTCCTGATGTGGCTGTGGAGCAGCTTTGGATGGGTCTTGGCTTTACTCACTATGCCATTTTCAAACTATCTCTCTGCTTCCCTCCTCACTCTGAGGTACTCTTTTCTGGCCCTCTGGTATCTCTTTCTCTCACTGCTCTCCGATGTTCTGTTATTTCTGTAGTTTATCCATGTTCTTTTATTCAGTTGCTTTGCAACCTTGCATTCCTGGTTGAACCATGGGTTTTTCTGTTGTTTTTCGTTTTTCTTCTTTTGGACGGAGATAAACCTGTCTGCAGCTTCCTGGCTCTTCTGGGTAACAAAATCCATCATGTCCTGCACATTCTTGTCTCTAAGTTCTGTTTCCCGTGGTATTCTCCTGAGGAACTTCCTCATCTCGTCATACTTTCATCTTCAGTAATTTATTTTTCCCTCCGATCCCATCTTTGGATAGGTTAACCCTACCTCCACCAAGTACTCAAAAGCAAGTACACTGTGGTCACTCATTCTTATGAGGGCTTCAACTTTGACTTCCCTTATTTCTGACTCATTCAGGGTGAATATCAAGTCGAGTCTAGCTGGTTCATCATTGCTTCTCATTCTTATGGGTTCCTTGACATGCTGGCTCAGAAAGTTCCTTGTTGCCACTTCCAAGAGTTTAGCTCTCCACGTGTCTGCACCACCATGTGGGTCCCCATTCTCCCAGTCATTCTTTCCATGGTTGAAATCGTCCATGATTAAGAGTCGTGAGCCATTCCTGCAGGCAACTGAAGCTGCTCTCTCTATTTTATTAATGGTTGCCAAGTTGTTCCTATCAAACTCCTGTCTAGGTCTTCTGTCATTTAGGGGAGGGTTGTAAATGATTGCCACTGTTATCTTAGGTCCACCCATTGTTATAGTTCATGTTATGTAATCTCTGAACCAGCCACAGTCCGGAATTGCCATCTCGTCAAAACTTCAGTCCTTCCTTATCAGCAGGGCCACTCCTCCACCTCCTCTCTCTTCCCTCTCTTTCCTTACTATATAGTAGTCCATTGGAAACACAGCATCTGTTATGACTCCTGACAGTTTTGTTTCCGTTAGTCCTATTACATCAGGGTTTTCTTCTTGCGCCCTTTCTGCCAGTTCACTTGCTTTATTGGTAATCACATCAATGTTTGAGTACATTACCTTGAAGCTCACTTTCTTATATCCAATTTCACCCTCACTCCCCAAAAGTGTAGAAATTAGTTGTTCCATGGTCATTGCTACTTGGGTAGGCTCATTCTCCGGTGAGGTAGTTGCCAGGTGTTCAGGGGGAGTTGGAATGGGGGATGGAGGGCTTAGGTCTTGCTCAGGCCTGCTTGGGGCAGGAAGAAGTCCTGGGAGTGAGGGGGCAGAGATTGCTTGGGGAGAGGGCACGCCCTCCTGCGGTGTAGTTGACAGGGGTTTGGGGGAGGTGGATATATATATATATATATATATATATATATATATATATATATATATATATATATATATATATATATATATGTCGTACCTAGTAGCCAGAACGCACTTCTTAGCCTACTATGCAAGGCCCGATTTGCCTAATAAGCCAAGTTTTCCTGAATTAATATATTTTCTCTAATTTTTGTCTTATGAAATGATAAAGCTACCCATTTCATTATGTATGAGGTCAATTTTTTTTCATTGGAGTTAAAATTAACGTAGATATATGATCGAACCTAACCAACCCTACCTAACCTAACCTAACCTATCTTTATAGGTTAGGTTAGGTTAAGTGGCCAAAAAAGTTAGATTAGGTTAGGTTAGGTAGGTTAGGTAGTCGAAAAACCATTATTTCATGAAAACTTGGCTTATTAGGCAAATCGGGCCTTGCATAGTAGGCAGAGAAGTGCGTTCTGGTTACTAGGTACGACATATATATATATATATATATATATATATATATATATATATATATATATATATATATATATATATATATATATATATATATATATATATAATATATATATATATATATATATATATATATATATATATATATATTATATATATATATATATATATATTATATATATATATATATATATATATATATATATATATATATATATATATATATATATATATATATATATATATATATATATATATATATATATATATATTTATATATAATCTCTTCCCACAACCAAACCATCGCCAGAGAAATCCTAGTAAACAACACAGAAATCATCGATAGATACAGCGATAGCAGGCGGCTTGACGTTTGCGAGGCACTACACATCAAGAAGTCAACACCAGCAATCAACAGCCAATTAATGCACAACTATATTCTACCCACCTCAAGACTCCACTCCAATATAGAAGCATCAAGAAATATGGACCAATAGGCTTTCTACAAACACTTCTATTCAATACCCATTGTTTCGTGTTCTGTCTTGTGTTGATGAAATTAATACCCTATTAATGCCACCTCTTGTTCTGTCTTGTGTTGATGAAATTAATACCCTATTAATGCCACCTCACCCCATCCACCTCACTAAAATGTAGATATAAAATCGGAGATGCGTAAGTTCTATTCAGTTGTGTATTTGTAAACTAAAGTCTTTGAAAATGTAATAAGTTTTACGAAACGCGCTCGTGTCGCGTCAGACTAGAAATAAAAATGAATTTTGGAGAATTGATTTTTTATTTACCTCCAACAGTGAAAAGAAATGTACGAAAGATTGAGAAAATTCGTGTTAGAATTATTAATCTTACTTTTTCGGTCATATTTAATAATATATATATATATATATATATATATATATATATATATATATATATATATATATATGCGAACAAGCCTGAATGGTCCTCAGGACAATATGCAACTGAAAACTCACACCCCAGAAGTGACTCGAACCCATACTCCCAGGAGCAACGCAACTGGTATGTACAAGACGCCTTAATCCACTTGACCATCACGACCGGACATAATGAGGTGATAGCCGAGGCTATTTGAACCACCCCACCGCCGGCCCTCGGATAGTAATCTTGGGCATAGCATTTTACCAAATCACCTCATTCTTTGGGGCACACGTGAGGAACACAAATGCGAACAAGCCTGAATGGTCCCCAGGACAATATGCAACTGAAAACTCACACCCCAGAAGTGACTCGAACCCATACTCCCAGGAGCAACGCAACTGGTATGTACAAGACGCCTTAATCCACTTGACCATCACGACCGGATATAATGAGGTGATAGCCGAGGCTATTTGAACCACCCCACCGCCGGCACTCGGATAGTAATCTTGGGCATAGCATTTTACCAAATCACCTCATTCTTTGGGGCACACGTGAGGAACACAAATGCGAACAAGCCTGAATGGTCCCCAGGACAATATGCAACTGAAAACTCACACCCCAAACACACCGTTGTGTTCCTCACGTGTGCCTTTGTCTTTGTCTTTGTCTTTGAAAATGTAATAAGTTTTACGAGACGCGCTCAAGTGTCGCGTCAGACTAGAAATAAAAATGAATTTTGGAGAATTGATTTTTGAATTACCACCAACAGTGAAAATAAATGTACGAAAGATTGAAAAAATTCGTGTTAGAATTATTAATCTTACTTTTTCGATCATATTTAATAATATATGTCTACAGGAAAGACTGCTACCAAAATATATATATATATATATATATATATATATATATATATATATATATATATATATATATATATATATATATATATATATATATATATATATATATATATATATATATATATATATAATATATATATATATATATATATATATATATATATGCAGAATAACCACATATGAAAAATAGAAAATGCTTAACGCGTTTTCGGCTAATTCGCCTTCATCAGAGCAAAGTAGAATGAATGAAGATTCATTTATTCATTCAGTAGATTCATTCTACTTTGCTCTGATGAAGGCGAATTAGCCGAAAACGCGTTAAGCATTTTCTATTTTTCATATGTGGTTATTCTGCATACTTGGATCAGTGTTTTTGTGATCATTGTTGCATATATATATATATATATATATATATATATATATATATATATATATATATATATATATATATATATATGTCGTACCTAGTAGCCAGAACTCACTTCTCAGCCTACTATTCAAGGCCCGATTTGCCTAATAAGCCAAGTTTTCCTGAATTAATATATTTACTATAATTTTTTTCTTATGAAATGATAAAGCAACCCATTTCTCAATGTATGAGGTCAATTTTTTTTTATTGGAGTAAAAATTAACGTAGATATATGACCGAACCTAACCAACCCTACCTAACCTAACCTAACCTATATTTATAGGTAAGGTTAGGTTAGGTAGCCAAAAAAAGCTAGGTTAGGTTAGGTTAGGTAGGTTAGGTAGACGAAAAAACATTAATTCATGAAAACTAGGCTTATTAGGCAAATCGGGCCTTGAATAGTAGGCTGAGAAGTGCGTTCTGGCTATTAGGTACGACATATATATATATATATATATATGTCGTACCTAGTAGCCAGAACGCACTTCTCAGCCTACTATGCAAGGCCCGATTTGCCTAATAAGCCAAGTTTTCCTGAATTAATATATTTTCTCTAATTTTTTTCTTATGAAAGGATAAAGCTACCCATTTCATTATATATGAGATCAATTTTTTTTATTGGAGTTAAAATTAACGTAGATATATGACCAAACCTAACCAACCCTACCTAACCTAACCTAACCTATCTTTATAGGTTAGGTTAGGTTAGGTAGCAGAAAAAGTTAGGTTAGGTTAGGTTAGGTAGGTTAGGTAGTCGAAAAACAATTAATTCATGAAAACTTGGCTTATTAGGCAAATCGGGCTATGCCTAGTAGGCTGAGAAGTGTGTTCTGGCTACTAGGTACGACATATATATATATATATATATATATATATATATATATATATATATATATATATATATATATATATATATATATGACTGAAAACTCACACCCCAGAAATGACTCGAACCCATACTCACAGGAGCAACGCAACTGGTAACTACAGGATGCCTTAATCCACTTGATCATCACGACCAGACATATAAGGAAGTGATAGCCGAAGCTATTTGAACCACTTCCCCGCCGGCACTCGGATGGTAATTTTGGGCATGGCATTTTATCAAATCACCTCAAAAAAATAAAGATACTATATAAAAAGTAAAGATACTATATAGAAGATACGTCCACCAGTATCGCCAAACGTTTTGCCCAGGAAGCAAATTGTACCATGCACACCCCGACACCTGCTACAGCCGCCGTAACCAGCAAACTGCTTATCCTCCGCCTGCCTGTTGCTGATTGGCTGGTGTCTCGCCGCACCTGCACTCACACCACCACCGAGAGTCGACGTCTGGGCAGCAGCACGCTGTACTCGTCAGAATATCTCTGTGCTCCTTGGAGTTGACATCTCTCGCTAATAGACTAAGCCTTGGCTTTCGTGTATCAAGGGAGGTGGCAGCTTGAAGCCAGTATTCCAGCACCCATTATTTAATTTATATTGCTATCAATATTTTTGCATTCTGGTCTTAGAGTAACTTTTCATTGCCAGTTATTATTCATGTTATTTTGTTTGTTGACCAGTGTTGAATTTTATGAGATTGCCTTTATTCATGTCTTGTTTTCTAGAGTAATTAAAATTTCATTGTTTATATACTTGTGTTTTGTGTGTCTTCCCATTACCTTACCACAGACGAAAGGACAAACTTTTCTCTTTTTTTTTGTGATGTGACGAGGCCCTGCCCCCAGCTTTTGAAACAGCCGAACACCAACGCTTTACCGTCACATTACGTGGGGGCCTGTCCACGGAGCTTCACTCAGGTACTGGTGCCAAGTTGTAAATTTGTGGTAAACGTATTTGGCTTTGGTAAAGTAGCTTTTTACTATTTTCAATATTCAATTTTATTTTCATATGGTGCTGTGTGTATTGTGCATTCCGGGAGTAGCATATGGTGAAGGTGAGACAACTTTGGATTACGTGGTGACTGTAGGCCTCAGTCATTCTCTTAATTGGTCATCTCTCCCTCCGTGTTATTACTCGTGTTTACCATCTTTTGTCCCTACGATATTTCTCATATTTTCGGCAGATCATCATATTGGTACCCTGGTACTGTGGTCTGTCCCCGGGTCAAGTGCACCTAATCTTCTGCAATCTGACGGTAGGAGGATAAAGAGGGCCATAGTTCCTCTCGCACGAACTTTAGTTGCTGAATTGGGACCTCAGCAGCAGTTCTCGTCACCAGTTGACACCTCGCACCCCTACACGTCGGTCAGAGATGATGATATTTACATTTTTTTTTCTTTTTATTGTTAAAACAAAGTAAACAGCGTACATATAACCATATAAAACAGTAAAGCATATAATAACAAGGAACATAGAATGACAACAACACAAAACAAGTAACACAGAGCAACAAAACATAAAATAGAAAACAAAGAACAAAAAATACATAGGAAAGTACATTAAATACACACAAAAACATCTAGTCAAAACAGCACAAGCAGTAAACTATAAAGCACAAACAAACATGTGAACAACAGAAAAGAAACATAAAACAGAAAAACAAATAATCGTACAACAGGAAACAAAAAAAAAGGACATAGGACGACATGGTACAAAATAAAACAAATCTAGTAACAAGCTAGCCTGAAGGGCTACACAAGCAATACGACAAGGCAAGACAGACAGGAAATCACAACCGGAACACGCAGGAACCGGCAATCACACACACACATACACACACACACACAGCCCTAAAAACAACACAAGTAACAGAACAAAACACACACCCACAGCACAGCACAACCAAAAAAAGCGCACGCAGAGCACACACCCAAGCACACCCACAAGCACACCGCCCAGCAGGGCGAAACCAAACACGGAGACAAACCAGACACAGAACCGCAGACACGGTAACAAATTAAACAGAGTACACAAGTAAACACACGGCACTAACGATACTTGTCCGGAAACTCCTCGGCTGGGAAGCGCAAGCAGTACGCCTCCCAGACGAGCTGGACGAATTCAGGCACTGGCTTACCAGGAGACGCACAAGGCCGAGGCATCCAGTCAGGCACCCCATAAATAAACCCTTTCAACTTTGGTACCCAAATAGTCGACGAGCACCACGGGCCCTCACGCACCCTGTCGTCCCAAATGATGTCCAAAACCCGTGGCTCACGGACCACGCTCCCGTCGGCTGCGAGCACAGGGGAGGAGCCCACACTAGGTGGTTTCGCACTGGTATCAGCACTGGGAGGTTCTCTGGGCGCCGCACAGGGCTGCGTATCGACCGGCACACGAGGTTCCTCCCGAGGCCCATGATATTTACATTGGTAGGGAATTAGCCTTCTTTTTCATAGCACAAAAGTTCGCTAATTCTGTAAGTATCATATTAATTTCAGTGGGAAAAACTTGCTTATGTCCTATAGAGACTCGGCAAGTTATGCCTACGTTCTTGGACTACCTATTTCACTTTTGAGGCAATTAACTGTTTCATTTGTTTTAGAAACTTAGTTTCGCTTGTTTAGTAGGATTTTCTTGCCCTTATCCTCTTACATGAGTACCGGGTACAAGATTTCCTGCGACCTTGATTTATTAATCATTTATCATCTTGAAATTAACATTAATTGTTAACGATTCCACAGGCTAGGTACCAGTTGCCACGTTGTCCTGTTTCTGACATTCACTATATCACAACAGTATATTCGTTGTGCATTTATTTGCTAATTTCACCATGTTTCGTCTCCAAGCTTTCCGTACAGATCCAGCAGGTGAAATAGGGACTTTAAGTCGTGCCAAGAGGACTGAATTACAAACTCTTGCACATGAGTATCAACTAGAAGTTCCCTACCAAGCCAACAAAAATGAAATACATAACCTGTTACTGGATCATCTCTTAGAGGAAGGTAAGATAGACTCTGAAACTCACGAAACTTACTTTATTGCAGGTAAAACTGATTTGGCAATGATGAAACTCAAACTATAGCTGGCCAAGATCGAACGCGAACAGCAAAGGGAAGCAGGTGCCATGCAAAGAGAAGCCCTAGAGCAACAAAGGGAAGCAACTGCCATACGAAAGGAAGAACAAGAACGTGAGATTACAATACTCCTTGAGCGGGAACGAATACAGCTTGAAACAAAACAACGCCAATTGGAGATGCAACGCGAACATGACAAACAACAAGCAACTCTGGCTATGGAATGTCGTCAACGAGAATTCGCGTTGGAAACTACACACCTCGCTCAACGCCAGCAAGATACCGCCAATCTTCCTGTCAGTTTCAATATATCACATGCAAGTAAGTTAATGCCACCATTCGTAGAGACAGAAGTTGATGTGTTTTTTATCACCTTTGAAACCCTTGCTAATCAACTTAGTTGGCCTGCCGACCAATGGGCAACCCTTCTCAGAGTACATCTTACAGGTAGAACTGCAGTTACACTCAGTACTTTGGCGACTGAGAATGACTACCAAACTCTGAAACAAGCAGTGTTGGACGCCTACCTTCTCTCCACCGAAAGTTATCGAAGGAAATTCCGTGACCACCTGAAGGCAAGTACCACTACCTTTCTCGAATTTGCTAATACCAAAAGGAGATATTTTATGAAATGGCTGGAAGCAGCACATGTCTCTACCTTTGCAGAACTCGTCAACCTCATGCTAGTTGAAGAATTCTTGAGGCGTGTGCCGCCTCCTGTCCGTCTATATTTAGCAGATAAAGAAGAAACCGACTACCTAAAGTGTGCTAAGTCGGCTGACACTTACAGCCTCATCCACCGGCTGACACCAGAACCATCTTCCAGTAAGAAGTCGTGGTACAGTTACGAGAAAGTGAGTACCGATCAAGCTGGCTCGCAATTGTACTGTAAGTATTGTAGACTCTATGGACATACCATAGATAAATCTGGTAAGTCTCAATACAAAGGAAATACCGAATCACCTAAACCCAAACAGACTCCTTCTAAGTCCGGTAAGCCTGTGATGAATGTTGGTGTTCATGTTAATGATCTTTCTCTTTTCAGTAAACACCTGTATACTGGAACTGTCTCTACCAACGGCTCAAATCCGGAGGGACGTTTCAAACTGAAGATCTTGAGGGACACAGCGGCTCTTCAATCGATTATTTTGAAATCAGCTGTGCCCAATATCGCCTACACCGGAGAAACTGTCTTCATCACTGACCTCACTGCTACTACTCCTTATCCTCTCGCCAGAGTCCACCTGGATTGTCCCTTCGTGACCGGAGAAGTCCAAGTCGCCATCAGGGAAAAGCCTTTTCCTATGCCTGGAGTGCAACTTCTCCTGGGCAACGACTTGGCAGAAGACCTGCAACCGACCAACCTGATCGTCATGGACAAACCCCAGGTGTGTACCTCTGTAAAGGATAATCCTATATTTGAGTATGTTCCAGCAAAGGTTCAAGAGTGTGATGAAGTTTCTCCTCCGGTTTTAGTGACCACCCGTGCACAAGCTGCACGACCACAGCCAGCTGACTCTACTGCTACCGCTGTCCCTCAAGACCCTCAGAAACTACCCCCGAATCTGACCAAGTTGGAGTTCTGTAAGTTACAGAGGGAAGATCTTACCGTGACACCATTATTTTTCCAGGCTGAGACTCAACCTGACAGTATTCCTGGGTTTTTCCTAGAGAACGAGTTGCTCTACCGCAGATATAGACCCAGTAAACTGAAGGAGGAGGACGATTGGGCCAACGTCGAACAACTAGTGATTCCTGCCAGCCTGCGGCCCACTATTTTACACCTGGCCCACGGAGCACCCTCCCACTACGGATTTAACAAGACCTACCATGGAATCCGTCAAGACTACTACTGGCCAGGTATGGTAAATAGCGTCAAACAGTGTCATACATGTCAGATGGCAGGTAAACCGAACATCTCTATCCCCAGAGCACCACTGACTCCCATACAGGTGCCTGCGGAACCTTTCCACAGACTTATTATAGACTGTGTTGGTCCTTTACCTCGGACTAGTTCAGGTAACGCCTATATCTTAACCATCCTGTGTCCTACCACAAGATTCCCCATAGCAGTTCCAGTAAAGAACATTACGGCTGCTACGGTTGTGAAACACTTATTGAAGATCTTCACCCAGTATGGATTTCCAAAGGAGGTTCAGAGCGACTGTGGCACCAACTTCACCAGTGATCTCTTGAAGAGGACACTGGAAGAGTTCAACATCAAACAGGTATTGTCCAGCCCCTATCATCCTGCTTCAAAGGGTTCTCTTGAGCCTAGTCATCAGACTATTAAAGCACTCCTGAAGAAGTTTTGTAATGAAACCTCTAAGGATTGGGATAAGCAAATTGACCTGATAATGTGTATCTTTAGAAGTCTTCCCAATGAGTCTCTAGGAGTATCTCCTTATGAGATGCTCTACGGACGTAAGTGCCGTACTCCTCTCAAAGCTTTCAAAGACTCTCTACGTGATGCCACCTTCAGTGAGCATCAGAATGTGCCCCAGTTTCTTCAAAACCTACAACACATTCTGGAGAGGGTCCACAGTTTTGCCCAAGATAATCTATTGAAAGCACAGGAGAGGATGAAGACTCATTACGACCAGACCAGCAAAGTATGGAAATTTAAACCGGGAGACTTCGTGCTTGCTTATTTCCCTATCCCAGGTTCTCCTTTGTAAAACAGGTTTTCAGGACCCTACCGCATCAAGGAGCGCAGAAACAACCACAACTACGTTCTAGAGACTCCAGATAGGCGGCGGAAGACCCAGTTGTGCCACGTCAACCTCCTGAAGCTATATAACGGTACTCCTCCCACTGTCATGATAACCTACTCTTCCTTTAAAGAGCCATACATCCACAGTGAGACCTTCCCGCTTCTCCTCCCGAAAGCACTGACAAGGAGTCAGCGCTTTCCAATTCGGAAATCCTAACTGATCTTCACAATTATTTTCAGGACATAGTGCACCTCTCAACAAGATCTTCAAAGAACATCAGGAGTTGTTCCGAGATGATCCCCAAGAGTGTAATGTTACCCAGCACGACATCCAACTGCTCCCTGACACCCGGCCGATTCGTCAACCCTTCTACCGAATCAGCCCTAGCAAGAAGGAAGTCATGCGTGCTGAGGTGCAGTACCTCTTGGATCATGGACTGGCTACACCTTGTGAGTCCCCTTGGGCCTCACCCTGTATCTTGGTGCCAAAACCCCAAGGTAAGGTGAGACTGTGTACGGATTACCGTAAATTAAATAATGTGACTGTCAAGGATGCATACCCCTTGCCAAGGATAGATGACATTCTTGACGCCATTGGTAATGCCCAGTACTTGTCCCAAGTGGACTTGCATAAGGGATATTACCAAGTGTGTCTAACAGAGCGAGCCAAAGAAATATCTGCCTTTATCACTCCCTTTGGACTTTTCAGATATGAACGCCTTCCTTTCGGACTATGTAATGCCCCGGCCACCTTTCAGAGAGCTGTCAACCGTGTCATCCAGGGCTTGGATAACACGTACGCCTATTTGGATGATATCGTCGTAGCATCCAACACCTGGAGCGAACATCTGCTCCAGCTGCAACGACTGTTCGCCAAGCTCCTGACAGCCGGCCTCACCATCAACCTGGGCAAGTCCACCTTTGCCAAAGGTAATGTGCGTTATCTGGGTCATGTAATTGGGAGTGGAAGCCTTGCTCCGTTAGACACACACACTCAAGCCATCCAGCATTATCCACAGCCTACCACCAGGAAGCAGCTCCTGTGCTTCCTTGGTCTTGCCTCCTACTACCATAGATTTGTGAGAAATTTTAGTACGGTAGCCACACCATTAATCACTTTAACAAGTCCCAAGCAACGGTATAATTGGACCATGCAGCAAACCGGTACTTTCGAACAACTCAAATTCCTCCTCTGTTCTAATCCCATTCTCGCCTCGCCAGATATCACCAAGCCTTTCGTCCTTCATGTCGACGCCAGTGGTACCGGCATCGGTGGTGTCCTGATGCAGCAACGAGGCGAGGAGGTTCTACCTGTCAGCTACTACAGCTACAAGTTGAAACCCCACCAGAGGAACTACAGCACTATTGAGAAGGAGCTACTCTCCATCGTTCTGAATCTCCAGCACTTTGCTCCATACCTACAAGGTGCCAGGTCTACCACCATCTTCTCAGATCACAATCCTCTCCGCTTCTTACATCAAGCCCAATTCCATAACCAACGTCTTCTACGATGGGCTTTATATCTGCAAGATTTCAACCTGGAGATCTGCTATATTAAGGGTTCTGACAACATCATAGCCGACGCCCTCTCCAGAGTCTATGAAGTAGAAGCAACTCCAACTATTACTCCACCACATGAAGACGTAATTTCTTCCAGAACCGCAGGCTTCGGGGGAGAGTTGTGACGATAATCTCTTTCAAGAGAGATTGAGCCTGCTCTTCCCTACATCATTACGTCGTTAAAGTACAAGATACTATATAGAAGATACGTCCACCAGTATCGCCAAACGTTTTGCCCAGGAAGCAAATCGAACCATGCACACCCCGACACCTGCTACAGCCGCCGTAACCAGCAAACTGCTTATCCTCCGCCTGCCTGTTGCTGATTGGCTGGTGTCTCGCCGCACCTGCACTCACACCACCACCGAGAGTCGACGTCTGGGCAGCAGCACGCCGTACTCATAAGAATATCTCTGTGCTCCTTGGAGTTGACATCTCTCGCTAGTAGACTAAGCCTTGGCTTTCGTGTACTAAGGGAGGTGGCAGCTTGAAGTCAGTATTCCACCACCCATTATTTAATTTATATTGCTATCAATATTTTTGCGTTCTGGTCTTAGAGTAACTTTTCATTGCCAGTTATTATTCATGTTATTTTGTTTGTTGACCAGTGTTGAATTTTATGAGATTGCCTTTATTCATGTCTTGTTTTCTAGAGTAATTAAAATTTCATTGTTTATATACTTGTGTTTTGTGTATCTTCCCATTACCTTACCACAGACGAAAGGACAAACTTTTCTCTCTTTTTTTGTGATGTGACGAGGCCCTGCCCCCAGCTTTTGAAACAGCCGAACACCAACGCTTTACCGTCACAATATATATATATACATATATATATATATATATATATATATATATATATATATATATATATATATATATATATATATATATATATTGTAGGCTAATTATATTTATATGTATATATGTAGATTGTAAGCTAAGACGTAGATTGTAGGTCAAAACGTAGATTGTAGTTTAAGATGTAGATTGTAGGTTAAGACGTAGATTGTAGGCTAAGACGTAGATTGTAGGCTAAGACGTAGATTGTAGGTCAAAACGTAGATTGTAGGTTAAGACGTAGATTGCAGGCTAAGACGTAGATTGCAGGCTAAGACGTAGATTGTAGGTCAAAACGTAGATTGTAGGTTAAGACGTAGATTGTAGGTCAAAACGTAGATTGTAGGTTAAGACGTAGATTGTAGGCTAAGACGTAGATTGTAGGCTAAGACGTAGATTGTAGGTCAAAACGTAGATTGTAGGTTAAGACGTAGATTGTAGGTTAAAACGTAGATTGTAGGCTAAGACATAGATTGTAGGTCAAAACGTAGATTGTAGGTTAAGACGTAGATTGTAGGTCAAAACGTTGATTGTAGGTTAAGACGTAGATTGTAGGTTAAAACGTAGATTGTAGGCTAAGACGTAGATTGTAGGTCAAAACGTAGATTGTAGGTTAAGACGTAGATTGTAGGTTAAAACGTAGATTGTAGGCTAAGACGTAGATTGTAGGCTAAGACGTAGATTGTAGGTTAAGACGTAGATTGTAGGTTAAGACGTAGATTGTAGTTTAAGACGTAGATTGTAGGCTAAGACGTAGATTGTAGGTTAAGACGTAGATTGTAGGCTAAGACGTAGATCATAGGCTAAGACATAGATCGTAGGGTCAGACGTAGATCGTAGGCTAAGACGTAGATCGTAATCTAAGACGTCTCTACGGTAGAAAAGAAAGCAAACTACGACGTGGACAGAGGTCAGTTGATATTGGGCTCCAGTAAGGCAATATGAGGACAAACCAAGAGTTGGAATATACAGCCCGTCCTCCTAAGGAGCCCCAACGTCAAGAAAATGCCGTAAAAAAGTTCCCTTATCCTAACCTAGCAGAGCACCCAAAACAGAAAACGGGACAGTATGTCAATGTCTCGCCCCGCTACCATTTTCTAGTACGACTATCTTTGACTTTAGGTAGAGTATACGTCAAAATGCAACGTTCTATTATGAGGACGGGATGGACTATGTGGGTGAAATGAATGAACACTTCCCGACTACTTGCAAGGGATGAGTGTAGGCTAGGAGAACTGAGTAAGAGAGCGGTAGTCAAACCATTTGGGCCATCGGGGGTCCTCGGCGACCGTTTTCCAGCCCTGAAAGTAGGGGAGTTTCAAGCTCTATCCACCAATCCGAGTGGATGGGCAATCTGTCAGCAAGTATGTAAAGCTAAATGGCAGAAAGCTTACATGCGGCAGTATGATGGCTTGGACGGGGTGGGCTGAAGGCAGACCCAGAGACACTACTTCAAGATGTTATACGACCTAAGACCACATTCACTCCAAGCATCTGCCACTTACATGCATCTACCACTACATTCCATACATGCATCTACCACCGAGACTTCATCACTTATCATGGTGATATTTTTATCACATGATAACATTTGGTGATGATAATCAATTACATTTTAGATTGAATCCAAATTATACAGTCATATGAGATTTAAGCCACATCATACTATTGCTATTTAGGATTGAAACCATATCCTAATGATATAATTTATGGTTAAAAGCCACATCATATTGCGGCCATTTAAGATTGAAGCCACATCACACTGATGCCATTTCATATTTGAAATGCTAATACAAATTTAACCTACTACTTTTCAATGATTATTAAAGATATTGAATTTAAAAGTTGCAATTTGAACATTCAGGTTCATTAATTACATCAGGAATGAATTAGTTTATCTGGGACATCGAGATGCCGAAGTAAATATTTTGATAACTATCCCTCCTAGAACCTAGCTAATAAATAAGTTAGATTTAGATCTCAATTTTTATTTGATTTAGAACAGGAAAATATCAAATTTTAATTAGGGAATTATGAATACAATTTTAGACACAGAAACTGATTTCTAAATATTTTCTTCAAGTTTCATATTCCTTTTTTTCTTAATTCAGATCGCCTATCTTTCATTACCTAAATTATTAAAGACTCAGATTAGTTCCTGGGTCAAAACGATTTAATCTGGATCATTATACGTGTTAATGAACTCCCTTAAAAGATTAATGATATGAGCAACGGCCTAAAAACTTTATAAATTATTGTAATTTAATTATCATAATCTCTTGCTATTCACTGGCCTGATGTAAGACTCCTCTTGCATCAGGCCACTTATCACTTGACATGATAAGCTTAAGCATTTTACGTAATTAAGATTTAATTTAGATTACTAATGGGTTTCTTATAAAATTTATGATGAAACACGTTAGGGGTGTTTCCACTTGGTTTTCTCAGGTTCGAATCCTTCACGTGGAAGAGTTTATATATATATATATATATATATATATATATATATATATATATATATATATATATATATATATATATATATATATATATATATATACCTAGAAGGGGTACCACCTCTGGTGCAATGGTGCAAGTGTAGGGACCCATAGCCTCGGAGAAGAAAATAAAGAGTACTCAGAGAAGACCTTGTGGATCCTCACTGAACACTTTGATATTTTCTTCTCCTACCACCCCTATTCTTTTGGTATGCGTGTATATTTATCTAACTTTATTTGAAAATGTCATTACACAAAAAAAGTTACAATATTGATTACATGCAGGGTGCAAGGCTGCTTGTCACAAGTTGTACAGCTCTTCCAGCTCCTCAGATGGCGGGCAGGAACCATGGATGCAGTGAGCATTTCCTCTCTGGATTGCCACACTAAGGCGCTGAAAAAGAAAACTGGCAGCTCTAGCGTCTCTAGTTGTTTCGATTAGCTTAGACCCCAACTCCTTCAAAAAGCTAGCAGCACTTTTACCCCAGGCACCAAGTGTCTCTGAGGCAATGGGGACAAAATTGTAGTGGTGCTCAAGGTCTCTGTATTTACGTGATTTGGCCGCTTCCCGGTGATTGGCAGCTCCTCCTGCTTGTGTAGCACTGAAGTCAACATAGGTATTGGCTAAACTTGAAACGCAAGTGTAGTCACACACCAACTGTCTACCATTCTTCCAGGGGTTCACCGTGATTCTGTCTGGGCGACCGACAGGCTCATCAGAGTTGCGGGACATTAGGTAACGGGACTCTCTCTCTGCTGGACAACCGGCTGTGGTAAGGCTTCTCTTAATAATGTCATTGACCTCGCCGTGTCTTGCATGCCATCCTCCTGTCCTTTGGCAGAGAAGGCCATGCCGTCCGTATCTGTTGGCCTCTGCCTCGCCGCAAATACACCTGTATTCGGTGTGGATTGGGGCAGCGAGGCGGAGAGCCACGGCAATTCGGAGGGCCTGCGGTGTGAGACGGGTGCCGGTTGCTGACATTGGGGTTGCTAATAGGAAATCACCTGCATGGGGAGCTGCTACAGCTCTAAGTCGGGCAGTGTCATGTGGTGTTGTCGCAGCTTCTAGCAAAGTCGCAGCTTCTTGGTCGGCAATAGGGCGATCCCAGCTGGATTGCTTATGGGCTTCAGAAGGCGGTGGTTGGGGTGCTGGTCCTGCGAGAGAGACCCATTTGGTTGTGCAGTCTGTGAAGCTGGGATCATGTACCCCTGCCTGTTGAACTAGGTGCTCAGGTAGGATTTCCTTCACCAAGTTGTCAGACCCCACTGAAGAGGACAGGAACGCTGGTACAGCAATTTGTGTTGCTGTGCGCACGCCAAGGTCCCCGAGTCTGACAGGAAGGGAGGCCTGTTTCCACTGTAAGTCGTTGAGGGAAAGATTGAGGGCTTTTTCTAGTGTTTATTTCAGCAAGCTATCGTACTCTTCTAATTTAATATTGTTGAAAGATGGCGAACATCTTAGAAAGTAGGTCAGCCTGGGAAGGGACAAGCATCTGGTGATGAGGTAAAGTGCATCATGAGCATCGATGTCTTCAATCCTCTCGTTCATCCTCTTCAGGTCAGTGATCTTCTTACCAAGGACCCCGTCGATGGCATTCCTTCCAAGAGGAGCACCTAGGAGTGTGCTGTCCTCAGGGTTGGTTGTATGAATGTCAGGCAAAACAACCTTTATTTGTTCTATTATGTGCTGGTTGGTGGAGGTTATTTCGCACATGGAAGGGTTCAGAGTGAGGCCTAGGCTAGCTCCTTGCTCCTGAATTATTCTTATGTCGTCCAAGAGTGAGGCTGGGGAGCCGGCTAGAGTACCAATACCATTAGGGGAGCTGGTCGGCCGAGCGGACAGCACACTGGACTTGTGATCCTGTGGTCCCGGGTTCGATCCCGGGCGCCAGCGAGAAACTATGGGCAGAGTTTCTTTCACCCTATGCCCCTGTTACCTAGCAGTAAATAGGTACCTGGGAGATAGTCAGCTGTCACGGGCTGCTTCCAGGGGGTGGAGGCCTGGTCAAGGACCGGGGCGCGGGGACACTAAAAAAGCCCCGAAATCAACTCAAGATAACCTCAAGATAACCTAACCATCGTCCAAAAACCAAATGTTGAGCTCACTGGACAGGTTATCGGTGACTTCCTTGATAACTAGGCAGAAAAGAAAAGGAGCAAGGGGGTCACCCTGTTGGACACCTTCTTGTGATTCAATTTCATGTTCCCCAAAAAGCTAATAAAGAAATAATATATATATATATATATATATATATATATATATCAAATCACCTCATTCTTTGGGGCACACGTGAGGAACACAAATGCAAACAAGCCTGAATGGTCCCCAGGACTATATACAACTGAAAACTCACACCCCAGAAGTGACTCGAACCCATACTCCCACAACTGGTATGTACAGGGACGCCTTAATCCGCTTGACCATCACGACCGGACATAAGGAAGTGATAGCCGAGGCTATATGAACCACTTCCCCGCCGGCACTCGGATGGTAATCTTGGGCATAGCATTTTATCAAATCACCTCATTCTTTGGGGCACACGTGAGGAACACAAATGCAAACAAGCCTGAATGGTCCCCAGGACTATATACAACTGAAAACTCACACCCCAGAAGTGACTCGAACCCATACTCCCACAACTGGTATGTACAGGGACGCCTTAATCCGCTTGACCATCACGACCGGACATAAGGAAGTGATAGCCGAGGCTATATGAACCACTTCCCCGCCGGCACTCGGATGGTAATCTTGGGCATAGCATTTTATCAAATCACCTCATTCTTTGGGGCACACGTGAGGAACACAAATGCAAACAAGCCTGAATGGTCCCCAGGACTATATACAACTGAAAACTCACACCCCAGAAGTGACTCGAACCCATACTCCCACAACTGGTATGTACAGGGACGCCTTAATCCGCTTGACCATCACGACCGGACATAAGGAAGTGATAGCCGAGGCTATATGAACCACTTCCCCGCCGGCACTCGGATGGTAATCTTGGGCATAGCATTTTATCAAATCACCTCATCATATATATATATATATATATATATATATATATATATATATATATATATATATATATATATATATATATAATATATATATATATATATTGGTAGCAGTCTTTCCTGTAGACATATATTATTTAATATGACCGAAAAAGTAAGATTAATAATTCTAACACGAATTTTCTCAATCTTTCGTACATTTCTTTTCACTGTTGGAGGTAATTCAAAAATCAATTCTCCAAAATTCATTTTTATTTCTAGTCGGACGCGACACGAGCGCGTTTCGTAAAACTTATTACATTTTCAAAGACTTTAGTTTACAAATACACAACTGAATAGAACTTACACATCTCCGATTTTGTTTATATCTACATTTGAGTGAGGTGGATGGGGTGAGGTGGCATTAATAGGGTATTAATTTCATCAACACAAGACAGAACAAGAGGTGGCATTAATAGGGTATTAATTTCATCAACACAAGACAGAACACGAAACAATGGGTATTGAAATGGAAGTGATTGTAGAAAGCCTATTGGTCCATATTTCTTGATGCTTCTATATTGGAGCGGAGTCTTGAGGTGGGTAGAATATAGTTGTGCATTAATTGGCTGTTGATTGCCGGTGTTGACTTCTTAATGTGTAGTGCCTCGCAAACGTCAAGCCGCCTGCTATCGCTGTATCTATCGATGATTTCTGTGTTGTTTACTAGGATTTCTCTGGCGATGGTTTGGTTGTGGGAAGAGATTATATGTTCCTTAATGGAGCCCTGTTGTTTATGCATCGTTAAACGCCTAGAAAGAGATGTTGTTGTCTTGCCTATATACTGGGTTTTTTGGAGCTTACAGTCCCCAAGTGGGCATTTGAAGGCATAGACGACGTTGGTCTCTTTTAAAGCGTTCTGCTTTGTGTCTGGAGAGTTTCCATGAGTAGGCTGGCCGTTTTTCTGGTTTTATAGTAAATCGTCAGTTGTATCCTCTGATTGTTGTCTGTAGGGATAACGTTTCTATTAACAATATCTTTCAGGACAATTTCCTCTGTTTTATGAGCTGTGGAAAAGAAGTTCATGTAAAATAGTCTAATAGGGGGTATAGGTGTTGTGTTAGTTGTCTCTTCAGAGGTTGCATGGCGTTTCACTTCCCTTCTTATGATGTCTTCGACGAAACCATTGGAGAAGCCGTTGTTGACTAGGACCTGCCTTACCCTACAGAGTTCTTCGTCGACTTGCTTCCATTCTGAGCTGTGGCTTAGAGCACGGTCGACATATGCGTTAACAACACTCCTCTTGTACCTGTCTGGGCAGTCGCTGTTGGCATTTAGGCACATTCCTATGTTCGTTTCCTTAGTGTAGACTGCAGTGTTGAAACCTCCGCTCTTTTCCATGACTGTTACATCTAGAAAGGGCAGCTTCCCATCCTTTTCCATCTCGTAAGTGAAACGCAGCATGGAACTCTGCTCAAATGCCTCCTTCAGCTCCTGCAGATGTCTGACATCAGGTACCTGTGTAAAAATGTCGTCAACATACCTGCAGTATATGGCCGGTGTCAAGTTCATGTCGACTAAGACTTTTTGCTCGATGGTACCCATGTAGAAGTTTGCAAACAGGACACCTAGGGGAGAACCCATGGCGACCCCATCTACTTGTTTATACATGTGCCCATCCGGGCTCAAGAAGGGTGCCTCTTTAGTACAAGCATGGAGTAGTTTCCTTTGAATACTTTCGGGTATGTCAAGAGGAGTACAGGCTGGATCTCGATACACTCTTGAACTTATTGCAGAAGGAGGAAAGAATCGAGGCAATTACAGAAGCACCATACTGTCCCGCGAGCTCAAAGCGGCAGCTAAAAGCCTTCGTGAGAACAAGGAGATAGTTGTCAAAAGAGGAGACAAGTCGCCAATATATGTCATTCCTAAAAAAGACGAATATCTGGCAAAAATGAACCTCATACTCTCTGACCAAACTAAGTTCCAAAGGGTAACGAAGGACACTACAGCCGAATTGAAAGCAAAGGTCAACAAACTGATCGAAACTGTGAACGCCAAGAAATCCGGACTCCACCTGTAAAAGATCATTGGGGAATGTAAACCTGGATATGCGTATGGAAATGTCAAGACACACAAGCCTGGAAACCCACTTCGGCCAATCATTAGCCAGATACCCACACCCACGTACAGACTGGCGAAATGACTCAACGGCTTGCTGACTCCTTATGTCCCTTGCGCCTTCAGCCTGAAGTCTCCAAAGGAATTTGTTGACTTTCTGCGGGGAACACGGGCCACAGGGATAAGAGCCTCGTTGGACGTAGAATCTCTGTTTACCAACGTACCTGTGGATGAAACAATCGGGATGATAGCCGACAGAGTGTATCGAGATCCAGCCTGTACTCCTCTTGACATACCCGAAAGTATTCTAAGGAAACTACTCCAAGCTTGTACTAAAGAGGCACCCTTCTTGAGCCCGGATGGACACATGTATACGCAAGTAGATGGGGTCGCCATGGGTTCTCCCCTAGGTGTCTTGTTTGCAAACTTCTAAATGGGTACCATCGAGCAAAAAGTTTTAGTCGACATGAATATGAAACCGGCCATATACTGCAGGTATGTTGACGACATTTTTACACAGGTACCTGATGTCAGACATCTGCAGGAGCTGAAGGAGGCATTTGAGCAGAGTTCCGTGCTGCGTTTCACTTACGAGATGGAGAAGGATGGGAAGCTACCCTTTCTAGATGTAACAGTCATAGAAAGGAGCGGAGGTTTCCACACTGCAGTCTACACTAAGGAAACGAACATAGGAATGTGCCTAAATGCCAACAGCGACTGCCCAGACAGGTACAAGAGGAGTGTTGTTAACGCATATGTCGACCGTGCTCTAAGCCACAGCTCAGAATGGAAGCAAGTCGACGAAGAACTCTGTAGGGTAAGGCAGGTCTTACTCAACAACGGCTTCTCCAATAGTTTCGTCGAAGACATCATAAGAAGGAAAGTGAAACGCCATGCAACCTCTGAAGAGACAACTAACACAACACCTATACCCCCTATTAGACTATTTTACAGGAACTTCTTTTCCACAGCTCATAAAACAGAGGAAAGGGTCCTGAAAGATATTGTTAATAGAAACGTTATCCCTACAGACAAAAATCAGAGGATACAACTGACGATTTACTATAAAACCAGAAAAACGGCCAGCCTACTCATGAGAAACTCTCCAGACACAAAGCAGAACGCTTTAAAAGAGACCAACGTCGTCTATGCCTTCAAATGCCCACTTGTGGACTGTAAGCTCCAAAAAAAAACAGTATATAGGCAAGACAACAACATCTCTTTCCATGCGTTTAACGATGCATAAGCAACAGGGCTCCATTAAGGAACATATAATCTCTTCCCACAACCAAACCATCGCCAGAGAAATCCTAGTAAACAACACAGAAATCATCGATAGATACAGTGATAGCAGGCGGCTTGACGTCTGCGAGGCACTACACATCAAGAAATCAACACCAGCAATCAACAGCCAATTAATGCACAACTATATTCTACCCACTTCAAGACTCCGCTCCAATATAGAAGCATCAAGAAATATGGACCAATAGGCTTTCTACAATTACTTCCATTCAATACCCATTGTTTCGTGTTCTGTCTTGTGTTTGAATTTAATACCCATTGTTGAAAGTTTGTTTTCACCTCATCCACCTCAACCAAATGTAGATATAAAATCGAAGATGTGTCAGCTTTATTCAGTTTCAGTTGTGTGTTAGTAAACTAAAGTCTCTGAAAATGTAATAAGTTTTACGAAACGCGCTCAAGTGTCGCGTCAGACTAGAAATAAAAATGAATTTTGGAGAATTGATCATTGAATTACCATCAACAGTGAAAAGAAATGTAAGAAAGATCGAGAAAATTCGTGTTAGAATTATTAATCTTACTTTTCGGTTATATATATATATATATATATATATATATATATATATATATATATATATATATATATATATATATATATATATATATATGTCGTACCTAGTAGCCAGAACGCACTTCTCAGCCTACTATGCAAGGCCCGATTTGCCTAATAAGCCAAGTTTTCATGAATTAATTGTTTTTCGACTACCTAACCTACCTAACCTAACCTAACCTAACTTTTTCGGCTACCTAACCAAACCTAACCTATAAAGATAGGTTAGGTTAGGTTAGGTAGGGTTGGTTAGGTTCGGTCATATATCTACGTTAATTTTAACTCCAATAAAAAAAAATTGACCTCATACATAACGAAATGGGTAGCTTTATCATTTCATAAGAAAAAAATTAGAAAAAATATATTAATTCAGGAAAACTTGGCTTATTAGGCAAATCGGGCCTTGAATAGTAGGCCAAAAAGTGAGTTCTGGCTACTAGGTACGACATATATATATATTATATATATATATATATATATATATATATATATATATATATATATATATATATATATATATATATATATATATACATATATATGTCGTACCTAGTAGCCAGAACGCATTTCTCGGCCTTCTATTCAAAGCCCGATTTGCCTAATAAGCCAAGTTTTCATGAATTAATTGTTTTTCGACCACCTAACCTACCTAACCTAACCTAACCTAACTTTTTCGGCTACCTAACCTAACCTAACCTATAAAGATAGGTTAGGTTAGGTTAGGTATGGTTGGTTAGGTTCGGTCCTATATCTTCGTGAATTTTAACTCCAATAAAAAAAATTGACCTCATACATAATGAAATGGGTAGCTTTATCATTTCATAAGAAAAAAATTAGAGAAAATTTTTTAATTCAGGAAAACTTGGCTTATTAGGCAAATCGAGCCTTGCATAGTAGGCTGAGAAGTGCGTTCTGGCTACTAGGTACGACATATATATATATGTATATATATATATATATATATATATATATATATATATATATATATATATATATATATATATATATATATATATATATATATATATATATATATGTATATATATATATAAATGACTGCAAACAGACCAAATGGGATATCCCCATAGTGGAGAACATCGCCACATCACTGCTGGAGGCAGCTTCCGGGAAGGACAGAGCGCGTCTTCTAACTGTGCAAGTTCCCCATGCCAGGGACTTCCTGTTGGCAGTCCCTAATTCTGCCTTGGGCACCGGCCTGGACCATCGGACCCTGAGTGTTGATGTTGCCCTGCGCCTTGCCGCCCCTATCTCCACCGAACACCTGTGTATTTGCGGCCTTGCACGGGCAGACCAATACGGCAGCCATGGTCTCATCTGTCGTAAGACACAGGGAAAGATTGCCAGACATGAAACAGTCAATGACATCATCAAGAGAAGTTTTGCTACAGCTGGGTACCCAGCACAAAGGGAACCTCTGGTATGCAGACCTGACAACAGCCAAAAACGCCCAGATGGAGTCACCCTGCAGCCGTGGAGGGATGATAAACAGGTCGTATGGGATTATACGTGTGCATCTACATTGACTTATACCTATCTATTTTACAGCACAGCTGAGGCTGGCGGGGCAGCCACCTTTAGGGAGACCCAGAAAACCAACACGCACAGGGACCTAGAACGTTGTTACAGGTTCGTGTCGATAGGCTCTGAGACTCTGGGCGCCTGGGGTAAATGTGCACTTAAGTTCCTAAAGGAGGTGGATGAGGACCTCATTGGGAAAACTAGAGACTAAAGAGCGGCCAATTTCATGTTCCAGCGCCTCAGCGTCACAGTTCAGAGGGGAAATGTGTGTTGTATCTTGGGTACGTACCCGGGTTCCGGAAAGCTGGGCGAGGTCTTCGAACACTGATTGTTATATTGTTATATGAGTGTGTGTGTGTTCTCTGTAAACTGTAGCAATACAATAAAGTCAAATAAAACAAAATTAATAAGGAATAATGAGGGTGGTAGGAGAGGAAAAGATTAAAGTGATCAGTGAGAATCCACAAGGTCTACTCTGAACACTCTTTATTTTCTTCTTCGAGGATGTGGGTCCCTTCAATTGCAAAAGTGGTGGTACCCCTAAAATATATATATATATATATATATATATATATATATATATATATATATATATATATATATATATATATATATATATATATATTTATATATATATATATATATATATATATATATATGTCGTACCTAGTAGCCAGAACTCACTTCTCAGCCTACTATTCAAGGCCCGATTTGCCTAATAAGCCAAGTTTTCCTGAATTAATATATTTACTATAATTTTTTTCTTATGAAATGATAAAGCTACCCATTTCATTATGTATGAGGTCAATTTTTTTTTATTGGAGTTAAAATTAACGTAGATATATGACCGAACCTAACCAACCCTACCTAACCTAACCTAACCTATATTTATAGGTTAGGTTAGGTTAGGTAGCCGAAAAAAGCTAGGTTAGGTTAGGTTAGGTAGGTTAGGTAGACGAAAAAACATTAATTCATGAAAACTTGGCTTATTAGGCAAATCGGGCCTTGCATAGTAGGCTGAGAAGTGAGTTCTGGCTACTAGGTACGACATATATATATATATATATATATATATATATATATATATATATATATATATATATATATATATATATATATATATATATATATATATATATATATATATATGAAAGGAAAATTAGATGAGTCATATAAAATATATAAAATTGGCTGGTAATAAAACAAACTCATACGAAAACATAAAATAGCCTTTAATAATTTCCTTGACAAATTAAGTATTTGCAATAAATACCACAAGCACAATAATATCAATATGTGTCGTTGCATGGGTTGCCGTCTTCTCACTTGCCTTAAGACGCTATCCACCTCTCACAACCTTTGCGCCTTTTTTACTCCAAGAGAACAAACATACATAAATCATACATAAACAATTATAAATCAATAAAAATAAACTTAAGGAAAAATAAAATAATTATATTAAGAATGTCTTTTCATTTTTTTCTGATTGTAAAGTTGTTAAAGTTGTAAAATATTTTTAAAAAATAAAGTTTTGACCTCACATGGCCTTACAAACACCATGTTGAATATGATAGTGAAATTTGGCTAATGCGCGAGGGACCGAGCGTTGGCCCGAGCATCAGGGTGAGCGTTGGCTCGAACGTCGGCCCGAGCGTTGGCCCGAACGTCGGCCCGAACATTGGCCCGAACGTCGGCCCGAACATCGGCCCGAAAGTCGGTCCGAACGTCAGCCCGAAAATCGGCCCGAAGGTCGGCCCCAACGTCAGCCCGAACGTCAGGGCAAGCGTCGACCCGAACGTCAGCCCGAACGTCAGGGCAAGCGTCGACCCGAACATCAGCCCGAACGTCAGGGCAAGCGTCGACCCGAACGTCAGGGCAAGCGTCGACCCGAACGTCAGGGCAAGCGTCGGCCCGAATCAGTGTTAAATAATCCATCTTGACTAGAATATACAAATCGAAATATCTCATGAATTAAATATTTATATATTACTAATAATAATAGTAACCATTAAATTAAATTGCAGCTTTAAATAAATTATGTATACATACACCTTGGCAATATATACACATTGGCAATACATACACGTTAACAATACATACACCTTGGCAATACATACACCTTTGCAATACATACACCTTGGTGTGTGCACTATTTTGAGCTACGAATATACACAGAATTTCACATAATATATTATCTATATAGCTAGCACTACCCCTTTCTCCTCTCTCTGATCATTATTTAGTGTTTAATTTTATATATGTATATATATATATATATATATATATATATATATATATATATATATATATATATATATATATATATTATATATTATAATATATATATATATATATATATATATATATATATTATATATATATATGAAATATATAATATATATATTATATCATATATATATTATATATAATATGAGGCTAATATATATAATATATTATATATATTATAATATACATATATAATAATAAATGCATATTATATATATATATATATATATATATATATATATATATATATATATATATATATATATATATATATATATATATATATAATAGTATAATAGTTCTCAGCCTACTGAGAACTCACTTCTCAGTAGGCTCAG
>NC_091182.1:23556227-23568727 GCF_040958095.1 Procambarus clarkii
AGTGTGGTGATCTTCGTCAGGTCGGTGGAGGCGCGGCGACTACACACCCAAGAGGGCAACACACCACGAAGGCTGTCGAAGGCGGTGTTGATCTGCCGCATGCGGTACCGCTCCCGGGCGTTGGCGGTCTTCCTGCGGTACCTGGAGAGTGGCGGCGGCCGCGGCTTGTGCCGCAGTGTGTCCTGGAAACTCCAGTCACTGTCGTAACAGTGGCGCCTCGATTTCTCAGAGCGCGGCCGCAACTGGTACTTGGTAACTGCGATTCCTTTAGCATTCCCTGAGTACTTGTTGCTGCTGTTGTTGTTATTGTCCACTGACACACCCATCTGGTCGCGCGCCCTCACTACATTGTCTGATTTGGCCATTTTCAGGACAGGACTCAATCTTCCCCGCGGGCACTGGAGGTCAGCATGCCAACGACCTTACTTAACCTTGGGCTGCACAAGTCTGTCCAGTTACAGCCCCGCTCCTGTGAGAGGTAATTCCACTACGGGCTCACCATAACCCGTGCTACTTGGAACTTTTTGTTCCTAGTAGCTGTATCTAAAACAACAACAACAACAGGTCTGTTGCACAGTCGCCACTGTTAAAGCAACACAGACGCAGTTAAAGCAGACGCAGCCCGATCACAGTTTCTTGGCAATCCGAAGGTTTTCTTCGCCAGGCTTCTCCACCTGCTGTGAAGAAAAATATACCGTAAAGCACTTCTTGAGGGGCTAGTGTCTCCCGTCACCTACAGTAATAACAGTAAAGTGGCTTTAGTGTTTTTACGGCAATGCTGAGAATGCGAAATTGATTTTCCTTAGAGTGGCCTTACCCAAGAGGGAGGCAGACTGGCAGGCAAGGCAGGGCCGGTAGGTAAGAGTGAAGTTCCCCGCGTATCCTCCGTCAGGCAGACCCCGAACCACTGAGTCCTCGCCTCTCCGTGCACCGTACACCACTGAGACTTCGCCTCCCACCGGCCCCCTCCCGGTGTCTCACTCTCTCTCTTCCTCTCCCTCTCTCTCTCTCTCTCTCTCTTTCCTGCTCTGAGTAACCACCAGCCTCGCCGCCCGTGATTCCTCACATGTTTCGCTATTTCTCGCCTTTTCTTCGTGTTTAAGGCGGTTTATCTCGTATTTTTAGCCGGTGGCGAGTTATTCCGAGGCTAGTGGACCCGGGTGTGAGGCGTGATCGGGTCGAGCAAGCAGCTGACACCCGGTAATTGGCTGGTTTGTTCACAGCTTTGACCTGGCGTGCTGAGGTCACTCCAGCCTTGACTCCCCACAGATGAAAGCTGCACATACAAACGTCATCGTTCACTAAGCATATAACAATGATGCTTCTTGATCAGGCATATGGCGGAATGCCAGTTTGGTGATTGTGCAATGCTGAGCTCAGAGCAACTAATGCACTAATTAGTATTAAACAACTATTTCTGAGCTAAACGAGTATTTCAACAATTAACCACTTTTGCAAATTGTCTTAAAATGTATCGGGCATAATTATTAGACAATTTCAGCTTTTATATCACCGTCTCCAAAGGGATGGGTATGGGGGCCACCACCGCCCAAGGGATGGGTATGGGGGCCACCACCGCCCAAGGGATGGGTATGGGGGCCACCACCGCCCAAGGGATGGGTATGGGGGCCACCACCGCCCAAGGGATGGGTATGGGGGCCACCACCGCCCAAGGGATGGGTATGGGGGCCACCACCGCCCAAGGGATGGGTATGGGGGTCACCACCGCCCAAGGGATGGGTATGGGGGTCACCACCGCCCAAGGGATGGGTATGAGGGGGTGCGGGTACGGTGGCTGGAAGGAGTTTACATGTACATTCCATTGAAGGACGTCCACACGTGTCAAAAATCTAAAAAAATCCAACTGTAAACACCACATAGCCAACTGTATACACCACATAGCCAACTGTATACACCACATAGCCAACGGTATACACCTCATAGCTAACTGTATACACCACATAGTGGTGTATACAGTGTACAACACATAACTAGCTGTATACACCACATAGCCAACTGTATATACCACATAGCCAACTGTAAACACCACACAACCAACTGTATGTACCACATAACCAACTGTATACACCACATAGTCAAATGAATACACCACATAGCCAACTGTATACACCACATAGCCAACTGTATACACCACATAACCAACTGTATGCACCACATAGCCAACTGTATACACCACATAGCCCACTTCATACACCACATAGTCAAATGAATACACCACATAGCCAACTGTATACACCACATAGCCAACTGTAAACAACACATAACCAACTGTATACACCACATAGCCAACTGTTTACACCACATAGCCAACTGTAAACACCATATCACCAACTGTATACACCACATAGTCAATTGTAAACACCACATAGCCGACTGTAAGCACCACATAGCCAACTGTAAACACCACATAGCCGACTGTAAACACCACATAGCGAACTGTAAACACCACATAGTCAACTGTAAACACCACATAGCCAACTGTAAACACCACATAGCCAACTGTATACACTACATAGCTAACTGTATTCACCACATAGCCAACTGTATTCACCACATAGCCAACTGTATACACCACATAGCCAACTTTAAACACCACATAGCCAAATGTAAACACCACATAGCCAACTGTATTCACCACATAACCAACTGTATTCACCACATAACCAACTATATTTACCACATAGCCAAATGTAAACACCACATAGCCAAATGTAAACACCACATAGCCAACTGTATTCACCACATAACCAACTGTATTCACCACATAACCAACTGTAAACTCTACACAGCTAACGGTAACCACCACATAGCCAAATGTAAACACCACATAGCCAACTGTATTCACCACATAACCAACTGTATTTACCACATAGCCAAATGTAAACACCACATAGCCAAATGTAAACACCACATAGCCAAATGTAAACACCACATAGCCAACTGTATTCACCACATAACCAACTGTAAACTCTACACAGCTAACGGTAACCACCACATAGCCAAAAAATACCACCTCCATACCCATACTATACCTCCACCATTATTTTCACTACCACAATACCACCACTATACCACCACTTTTTTCACCACAACAATACCACCACTATACCACCACTCCCACTATCTTTCCCACTTATCTAACCACTTTACCACCACCACTATATCACTACCACTATACTACCTCCACTTTTCAACCACCATCACCATACCACCACAACCCTTATTCGACCATTACCTCCACAACCACCATACCTCCACTGTATCACCACTCCACCACTATACCACCACAACTATACCACATTCATACTACCACCACTATTCCACAACCTCCACAACCACCATACCTTCACTGTACCACCACCACCACAACCATACCACTTCCATACTACCACCACAACCACCACTATACCACCACCATCACCACCCCTTTACCACCAGGTCCATACTATCACTACTACCGTCATTTTCACCACCAACCCTATACCACCAATACTTTACCATCACTACTACCACAATTTTCACAACCCTGTCAAACACCACCTCCACCACATCTACCACAATAACTACCGCCACTACAATCCACTTCCGCCACTGCCATTATAACTACCACTATAACTATCACTACCACCACTTCTATACAACCACCATCACCACCACTATGACACCACTACCCCACAACGACTACCATCACTACTACCACCACCATCACCACCACAACTACTTACAGCTTTTCCACCTCTACCACCATTTCCACCACCACCAATAACACCACCACATTCACCACAATTGTCACCACTTCCACAAGCACTACCACCAACTCCACACCACCACCACCACCACCATCATTACTGTGCCATCAATATCACCACTATATAACACAACTACCCCCCCCCCCTGTACCACTACTATAAACCACAACTATCACCATCACCATTGTACAAACCTAGTTCGACTCCCCTAGCTGTACTCACCTATTTGTACTCCCCAAGTTGTACTCATGTAGTTGTACTCACCTACTTGTATTCACCTAGCAGTGCTCACCAAGGTATACTCACCTACATGTACTCTCCTAGTTGCTCTCATGTAGTTGTTCTTACCTAGTTGTACTCACCCATTTGTGCTTCAATGATATTTAATGCAAAATATATTATAAAACAGATGCATGTGATAAAGAGGTATTTTAATACACCTTAAATTTTTTTTATTTTAATAAAAATGTTATATTTAACATGTGTGTCCTTCATACACCTATGAAAATACATCTTAAATTTATGTTAATGTATTTTACATAGAGTACATAAATATAATTTTAAACGTGAAAATTATTATTATTAAATATTATTTATTTAATTTTATTTATTAAATATTATTATTATTGTTATTATTAAATATTATTATTTTTATTAATTAAATATTACTAAATATTATAAATAAAATATTATTATGTAATATAGCATTTAGCAAATAGTGTTATAAAATAATTTTTAGCAAAATCATATTACAGAAATTTTATTAAAGATTAGATTAGGCAGCATTTATCATATTACATAAAGAAGTACTTTTACCATGCTTGGGTTAAACGTTGCTCCCTAGTCCTAAGCTCAGGTGCCTTGAGCAATGACCGTGGGATAATGACGGCCATACAATGGCTGTGGTATAATGATAGCAGTACAATGATGACAGTATAATGACGGCACAACAATGATGGTTGTACAGTACAATGATGTCAGTACAATGATGGTGGTACAATGACAGAGGTACAATGGCGGAGGTACACTGATTACAGTACAATGATCGCGGGACAATGCCGCCGAAACAATAACGGTGGTACAATGACGGATGTACAATGGCGGCGGTACAAAACGTCGATGCAATGACGGAGGTACAATGATACCTATACAAATGACGGTTCTACAATGATGACTGTACAATGACGGCAATACAATAACGGCGAAATAATGACGGCTCTACAATAATGGCTGTAAAATGATAGCAATACAATGACGGCAGTACAATGACGGCGGTACAATGACGGCTGTACAATGACGGGAGTGAGAGTGAGCTATATCGCTCACCGCTAACCAATAAACCTGACCGAGTAAGGTTTATATTTTAGCGTTACGCGTGACACCAATGTACTGGGTTTATGTATTAAGTGATATTGGTTTATATTTCGAGTTTAATAATTGGAAGATTTTCAGCCCATTAGGGTGAAGACCGACCCGTCAACCGTTCCTCAAAATTGGTCACTGGACAAAAACTGGTTCCTGTTAAAACTATTTTTAAAGAAACATTATCATGAACAAGTCAGAATCCTAATTACAATTTTTGTTAAGTATCGTACGCCATTTATGAGCCTTGGTATAACGGCTGAGGTCAAACACTGGTGACCTTTGATGACTTGGAGGAGGAGTGGGGGGGGGCCGGGCTCCCTCCCAGGGAGAAAAGCCACATGGGCGTCTCGGCGATGCATTATACATTATACAGTAAAACAATATAAAGCGGATATATTGTAACGCAAAAAGTCGTATACATGTGGCAAACATTTGCACTTCACACTTTATTAAATTGCACGTTTTTGTATTACATAAACATTAATTTCTTGGAAATATTGGAACATTCATGATAAATATTTTAAGCATGCAAATAACTAAATATTTATTTACATGTGAGTTAGAGAGTGAGGGCTATTCCACTGGAGTCGTGGAATAGCCGCCGGACTTCCAGTTCTTTTTAACGATCTGCGTGGTGTATTGGTTAGTGTACTGGCTTGCCACTTAGCCTCAGTTCAATTCTCTCATAGGGGAACAGTGTCTATGTTAAATATTCCTTGCGTGTTTCTGCAAATTTGAGGTATATATACATATATATATATATATATATATATATATATATATATATATATATATATATATATATATATATATATATATATATATATATATATATATAGATAGATAGATAGATAGATAGATAGAAAGAATAGACGACGTTGGTCTCTTTTAAAGCGTTCTGCTTTGTAAAGCAGAACGCTTTAGCGTCGTTAGGAACTTCAAAGCAGAACGCTTTAAAAGAGACCAACGTCGTCAATGCCTTCAAATGCCCTCTTGGGGACTGTAAGCTCCAAAAAACCCACTATATAGGCAAGACAGCAACATCTCTTTCTAGGCGTTTAACGATGCATAAGCAACAAGGCTCCATTAAGGAACATATAATCTCTTCCCACAACCAAACCATCGCCAGAGAAATCCTAGTAAACAACACAGAAATCATCGATAGATACAGCGATAGCAGACGGCTTGACGTTTGCGAGGCACTACACATTAAGAAGTCAACACCAGCAATCAACAACCAATTAATGCACAACTATATTCTACCCACCTCAAGACTCCGCCCCAATATAGAAGCATCAAGAAATATGGACCAATAGGCTTTCTACAATCACTTCCATTCAATAACCATTGTTTCGTGTTCTGTCTTGTGTTGATGAAATTAATACCCTATTAATACCACCTCACCCCATCCACCTCACTCAAATGTAGATATAAACAAATCGGAGATGAGTAAGTTCTATTCAGTTGTGTATGTGTAAACTAAAGTCTTTGAAAATGTAATAAGTTTTACGAAACGCGCTCAAGTGTCGCGTCAGACAAGAAATAAAAATGAATTTTGGAGAATTGATTTTTGAATTACCACCAATAGTGAAAAGAAATGTACGAAAGATTGAGAAAATTCGTGTTAGAATTATTAATCTTACTTTTTCGGTCATATTTAATAATATATGTCTACAGGAAAGACTGCTACCAAAATATACTAATATATATATATATATATATATATATATATATATATATATATATATATATATATATATATATATATATATATATTTGTTTTATTTGAACTTTGTTACAAAAAAGGAGTTACATATAGGGTACAAAGATGGTTATCATAAGTTGTCGAGTACCTCCAGCTCCTCAGATGGCCGGCAGGAACCCTGAATGCAGTGTGCATTTCCCTTCTGTATCGCCACGCTGAGGTGCTGGAAAAGAAAGCTGGCAGCTCTAGGGTCCCTTGTTGTTTCAATGAGCTTAGAACCCAGTTCCTTCAGAAAACTGTTAGCACTTTTACCCCAGGCGTCGAGTGTCTCAGAAGCAATGGGGACAAAATTGTAGTGGTGATCCAGTTCTCTGTACTTACGAGATTTGGCTGCTTCACCGTGGGTGGCAGCGCCACCTGGTTGTGCAACACTGAGGTCAATGTAGGCGTTAGCCAGGGTTGATACGCACGTGTAGTCTCATATCAACTGCTTGCCGTTCTTCCAAGGGTTCACTTTGATACCATCCGGGCGACCAATAAGAGCATCAGAGTTACGGGGCGTTAGGAAACGGGGCTCTCTTTGAGCTGGGCATCCAGCTGTGGTGAGGCTCCTCTTGATGATGTCGTTAACTTCACTGTGCCTCGAGTGCCATCCCCCTGTGCTTTGGCAGAGTATGCCATGGTGGCCGTACCTGTCGGCCACCACCTCGCCTCAAATTCACCTATATCTGGTGTAGATTGGGGCAGCAAGGTGGAGTGCCACAGCAATTTGGAGGGTGTGAGGTGTGAGACGTGTGCCAGTTGCCGAGGGTTCGAGTCTCCTGGTGGGAAAGTGTTCTAAAGTTGTAAAACTTCACTTGCGTGTTTAGGCAAGTTGTGCATTAAGCATAGACACAGTGTTCTCCCATATTAAAAGGGACTTGATGAAAAAACGTGAGTAACCCCTCATTAGCTCTACTTGCTCTTGGGAGGTGGTGATCTTTGGGGGGTTTAAATACCCCAAAATTACCATCTCTTTTTAAGGGTCTGAGTTCGGTGCAGTGTGTTAAAGACGTACCTGCTATGCCAGTTGCTGTGAGGCTTCTGTGCTGGCCAGGGTTCGAGTCTCCTGGTGGGAACGTGTTCTAAAGATATATATATATATATATATATATATATATATATATATATATATATATATATATATATATATATATATATATATATATTTATATATATATATATATATATATATATATATATATATATATATATATATATATATATATATATATATATATATATATATATATATATCAAGAAATATGGAAATATTTATATAATTTGCAGAAACCCGCAAGGAATATTTAACATAGAAATTCTTCCTCTATGAGAGAAATATTCCTTGCTTGTTTCTGCAAGTTTGTGGTATATATGAGATCGAGCTTTCCCCTAGTAAAGAAGAAGAAGAAGAAGACAGAAGAAAGAAGACACCACATGAAGACAGATTGTCTCTACCTTGAATGAAGAAGCACTGCCACTGCCACCTTCCAGACCCGTCTCCCAGTCTAGCCAGATGTTGTGTTGTTTGCAGCATCGACATATTGACACGCAGCTGGGACAAGCCCTGGCACTTTTCTCTTCGACTTCAGCGTTTCCTCTCACCGACTTTTCTTCAGCTGTCCCCACTTTAAGGCTCGCCCCAAGGGCATCTGGACCTGTATATCGTTCGTTCGTTCGTTCCATAGTAAAGATGAATGAGTTGGGAGAACGTGTCCTTGATCTGTCACCATTAGCTAGAGTCGTTAGGAACTGGAGTCGTGGAATAGTCGCCCTACTTCCAGTTCTTTTAACGATCTGCGTGGTGTATTGGTTAGCGTACTGGCTTGCCATTTGGATAGCCAGCTTGAATGGGTCCCAAGCCAATATGCAACTGAAAACTCCACACCCCAGAAGGATTCGAACCCAGACAGCCAAGAGCATTGTGGACCTTGGCGTACCGTAACCGTTACGATACGCCATTGTGCACCTTGGCGTTACCGTTACCGTAACCTCTAGATCACACTGACTGTATAAAAATCTTGGTAGTCGTAAGACTATTTATCCAAGATCCGACAGCGCTCTGTGGACAACTTGGGCATAGATATTTCATTGAATCACCTCACTTGGTAGGGCTACGTGAGCAACACAAATGCAAACCAGCTTGAATGGGTCCTAAGCCATTATACAACTGAAAACTCCACACCCCAGAAGGATTCGAACCCAGGCAGCCAGGAGCACTATGCACCTTGGCATCCCAATGTATCCTCATGATGTAGGTCTGACCCCACACTGAGAGTTATTCCTCATCTGACCATAGTGAGGAATCAGGGAAATTAAATAGTGCAAGCAACCACCATTATATGTGACCAAGAGGGAGATAAACCTTGGACCAGAACTTGGATAACTCACTTGGAGGTGATAGGACGACTGTATGCCAGCGTCTTGTGAAAAAGGACGTCATCGCGGAGCATGTCGTGTGCCGTCTTAGGACGTCACTTGTCGTGAGGAAGTCTGAAGAGAAGGACGCACTTCGTCGCTCCGGAAGAAAAAAGTTATTTGTGGCTTATGGAGAAGAATTTGTGAGGAACTTCGTGAGTGAAGAGTGAGGAAGCTGTGGGAGGGCGATTTGTGACGTATCTCTTAAATAGTGGCAACGAGTAGGAGCGACCTGAAGCCAGTTGGGTGGTCGTGCCGTGAGGAATCCTACAAGAGGATTGTGTGGGCAGGTGTACCGAAATGGCACCTGTCCTGTGACCTTTCTCACGCATGTGAAGATTGAGAGGAGCCGATTAGTGGAGGGTCAAAAGATAGTTGTTTGGGCAACTTAGCAGAGCGCCATATTTGGACCTTCATGCGACGAGCATCGCTGTCTCTATATTTCGCAGCAAGAGCTTAGTAAACTGCCATCTGTTGCTTGTTGCAGTGAGATCGTGTGCCCAGCGATCTTGTATAGTATATGTGAATGTAGATTAGAAAGTTTGTGGAGATAATGAAGTGAAATAATGAGTTTAAGGTGAATTGATATTACGAAGACGGGGAGCAACTCATACTCGCTCGGCCTGGGTTAAGGGCTGACTGAGCAGGAGAACCTCCAGCGGACGGAGATTTTCGGTGTGGACTCGTCCAGGTAGGGGAGTACCCCCACAGTAGAGGCCAGCATGTGGAATATGGAGTTGTGAGGAGGATTTTAGTTAATGAATGTTATTTGTGTTTCGAAGGTAGGATATAGTTTATCATTTTGTGGTAATGGAATTACAGGATCATATATGAGGGACGAGGTGCGTCTTGAGTTGACGTAGCTGTGGCACATGGTGGATACGATACGTCATTATTCGATGTAGCAGAGAAACAGAAGAAACTGCGAGAGGATCTACTTAATTTGAGGACCCACTGATGGATGGTCCCAGCAGTGATTCCCAGGAAGATCAATTACAATAAAGGAGACTTGTGTAGCCACAGTAGCTGATCTTCCGGATGGGAAAAAGAGGGTTGTGAGGGCATCATTATATGTATGAGAGGTGGATGTAGCATGTCTGACGCAATGCAAGGTGAGAGCGTTGATGTTTTTTTGATGGTGTTAAATTTCATGTAAAAAGCCTAGCCCAGACGGCGAGGTGACTAATACCGCTGGTGTTAATGGTAGTGAAAAAATTATATTATTTTATATATATAAAATTTTGATACATAGATACAATGTGAAACGATCATTTTTTTCCTCTATGTATCTAAGAGCTCTTCGTGTTATTAGTCTAGAATTCTTAAAAGAAGAGTTTAAGAATAGTGATTCTATTGGTCTCAAGCTTTGTTATCCACCCTGTTTTTTGGAAGTTTGCCTTATCAAAGCCCTTCGTACATGTCATAATAATATATGCTGTGAGAAAATTCGCCCAAAGAATGTGTTATGTTTACCATATTTTGCTGTGTTTGAAAATGTTGTCAAGGCCTTGAAACTTTTTTATATAGATATATTGATTAATTACGAAAATACTGTTGGAAAACTAATAGTTAGAAACAGTCTTCGTAGTGATAATTGTATCATTTTTAATATACCTTGTAAAGACTGTAATACGTTTTATGTAGGGCAAACATCTAATGATTTGAAATTTCAAATTTTGCCACATAAATACTCTGTAAGATACGGCCAATTGTATTCACCTATTTGAGGTTTGCGGGGGTTGAACTCTGGCTCTTTGGTCCCGTCTCTTAACTATCAATCAACTCGTGTAAAGATTCCTGAGCCTACTGGGAATATTAATTCAGGAAAACTTGGCTTATTAGGCAAATCTGGCCTTGCATAGTAGGCCGAGAAGTGCGTTCTGGCTACTAGGTACGACATATATATATATATATATATATATATATATATATATATATATATATATATATATATATATATATATATATATATATATATATATATATATATATATATATATATATATATATATATATATATATATATATATATATATGTCGTACCTAGTAGCCAGAACTCACTTCTCAGCCTACTATTCAAGGCCCGATTTGCCTAATAAGCCAAGTTTTCCTGAATTAATATATTTACTATAATTTTTTTCTTATGAAATGATAAAGCAACCCTTTTCTCTATGTATGAGGTCAATTTTTTTTTATTGGAGTTAAAATTAACGTAGATATATGACCGAACCTAACCAACCCTACGTAACCTAACCTAACCTATATTTATAGGTAAGGTCAGGTTAGGTAGCCAAAAAAAGCTAGGTTAGGTTAGGTTAGGTAGGTTAGGTAGACGAAAAAACATTAATTCATGAAAACTTGGCTTATTAGGCAAATCGGGCCTTGAATAGTAGGCTGAGAAGTGCGTTCTGGCTATTAGGTACGACATATATATATATATATATATATATATATATATATATATATATATATATATATATATATATATATATATATATATATATATATATATATATATATATATATATATATATATATATTAGTATATTTTGGTAGCAGTCTTTCCTGTAGACATATATTATTAAATATGACCGAAAAAGTAAGATTAATAATTCTAACGCGAATTTTCTCAATCCTTCGTACATTACGCTTCACTGTTGAAGGTAAATCAAAAATCAATTCTCCAAAATTCATTTTTATTTCTAGTCTGACGCGACACGGGCGCGTTTCGTAAAACTTATTACATTTTCAAAGACTTTAGTTCACAAATACACAACTGATTAGAACTTACGTATCTCCGATTTTATATCTACATTTGAGTGAGGTGGGAGGGGTGATGTGGCATTAACACAAGACAGAACAAGAGGGGATATTAATAGGGTATTAAAAGTATCAACACAAGACAGAACACAAACAATGGGTATTGAATAGAAGTGTTTGTAGAAAGCCTATTGGTCCATATTTCTTGATGCTTCTATTTTGGAGCGGAGTCTTGAGGTGGGTAGAATATAGTTGTGCAATAATTGGCTGTTGATTGCTGGTGTTGACTTCTTGATGTGTAGTGCCTCGCAAACGTCAAGCCGCCTGCTATCGCTGTATCTATCGATGATTTCTGTGTTGTTTACTAGGATTTCTCTGGCGATGGTTTGGTTGTGGGAAGAGATTATATGTTCCTTAATGGAGCCCTGTTGCTTATGCATCGT
>NC_091182.1:23573727-23668727 GCF_040958095.1 Procambarus clarkii
ACTGGTACCTCCTCTACTGGTACCTTCTCTACTGGTACCTCCTCTACTGGTACCTCCAATACTGGTACCTCCCCTACTGGTACCTCCTCTACTGGTACCTCCCCTACTGGTACCTCCTCTACTGGTACCTCCAATACTGGTACCTTCCCTACTGGTACCTCCTCTACTGGTACCTTCTCTACTGGTACCTCCTCTACTGGTACCTCCAATACTGGTACCTCCCCTACTGGTATCTCCTCTACTGGTACCTCCCTACTGGTACCTCCTCTACTGGTACCTCCAATACTGGTACCTTCTCTACTGGTACCTCCTCTACTGGTACCTCCAATACTGGTACCTCCTCTACTGGTACCTCCAATACTGGTACCTTCTCTACTGGTACCTCCTCTACTGGTACCTCCGATACTGGTACCTCCCCTACTGGTATCTCCTCTACTGGTACCTCCAATACTGGTACCTTCTCTACTGGTACCTCCACTACTAGTACCTCCTCTACTGGTACCTCCAATACTGGTACCTCCTCTACTGGTACCTCCAATACTGGTACCTCCAATACTGGTACCATCCCTACTAGTACCTCCTCTACTGGTACCTCCAATACTGGTACCATCCCTACTAGTACCTCCTCTTCTGGTACCTCCAAAACTGGTACCTCCAATACGGGTACTCCTATTTTAGCGCTATTGACAGTAATCCCTTTCACAAATACGCTAACTTTATCCACGGTCCATTACGGGTCTGTTCCTCCACCACCACCACCACCACCATCACCTGTAGCCTTCCACCACCACCACCACCACCATTTTAAACCACCACCACCACCACCAGTAAACTAGCCCCACACCTGTAACCCTCCACCACCATCACCACCACCACCATCTGTAGCCCTCCACTACCACCACCAGATGGTGGTGGTCCTCCACCACCACCATCAACTGCAGCCCTCCACCACCACCACCTGTAGTCCTTCACCACCACCACCACCTCTAGCTCTCTACCACCACCACCACCTGTAGCTCTCTACCACCACCACCACCTCTAGCTCTCTACCACCACCACCACCTGTAGCTCTCTACCACCACCACCACCTCTAGCTCTCTACCACCACCACCACCTCTAGCTCTCTACCACCACCACCACCTGTAGCTCTCTACCACCACCACCACCACCACCACCACCTCTACCACCACCACCTGTAGCTCTCTACCACCACCACCACCTCTAGCTCTCTACCACCACCACCACCACCACCTCTACCACCACCACCACCACCACCACCTGTAGCTCTCTACCACCACCACCACCTCTAGCTCTCTACCACCACCACCACCACCACCTGCCCATCTGAACCATACCACCACTCCTGCCTCCCTCAATCACCCCTCCGCCACCAGTGTCAATACTGTCACCCCCCCCCATCAACTATCTCCTCCACTACCTCCTTCACCCCACCTGGCTACGACCTTCACCCCTCTCTCCACCCCTCCCCTCCCAGGCCCCCCCTTCCTTGGTCCCCACCCTCTTCCCAGATACCCCACCCCCCTCCCCGTGCCCCCATCTCCCCACCCGGGGCAACCATCCCCCTCCCGTGACCCCCACCCCCTCCCAGGGCCCCCAACCACCAACCTGGGGCCCCCACCACCTCCCTGATACCCCATCCCCCTCCTGGGGCCCCTATCTCCCCACCAGGGAGATAGGGCCACCACCCGTCTCCCGGTTCCCCCATCCCCCTCCCGGGCCCCCACCCCCCCTCCCGGGCCCCCACCCACTACTGTAAGCGTCCACTCTCTCCTGTGTGTACTCACCTATTGGTGTTAATTTATTTGTTTTTACAAATATCTAGCATTAGCTCTTGGACCCCACCTTTCCAGCCGCAGCTTACAACAGTGACTCCTGTCCTTTCCTCTTTCATATTTGCATTTAAAATTATGAGTAGAGTTTTGCTTCCAAAAAGCTGCTCTTTAAGTCATTCCATTTTCCCGCTACTCTCAAGGTGATGGAACTTTTTCTAACATCTCTATGACTCATCTGAGTTTCCAGCTTCCACCCATGGCTTTGGTGATCAGGGAACATTTTATCTGTTTCCACTCTCTCAATCTCTTAAGTAGTTTGTACGTCTCTACCATGTCTCTCCACTCTCTCCATTTTTCTAGTATCGTCAGGTTCAGTACTTTCAGGCGCTCTTCACACTCCATCCCTCGTAACTCTGGAACAAACCTCGTCGCAAACTTCTGAGTCTTTTCCAGTTTCCTTATGTATTTCTTCAGGTGGGAACTCCATGGTGGTGCTGCATACTCTAAGACTGGTCCCACGTAGGCAGTGTAAAGCGCCCTAAATGCCTCCATACGTAGGTTCCTGAATAATGTTCTAACTTTTGCCTCCGTTGAGTACGCAGCCGTCGTTATCCTATTAGTATGTGCCTCCGGATTTAGGTTAGGTTAGACAAAGGAAATCAACTTGGAAGCCCCCGTGAGAGTGAGTCATCACAGGGTACTGTTGTATGAGTATCTGGTCGAAGTAGGGTTAACGTACTCAAGGAAGGGCTCTGAAAACAAAAGGCAGATGTTTTCATGCCTTTGATTGACTACATCACACTACATCATCCCAAGACATGATGGACTACATCGATGCAGTAGACAAGTTTGTCCTAGTCAAAAGAAAAAACGAAGTGCTAATTAGGAACCTATGGTTTAATCAGGGATATTAGCTGGCAAAGCAACTAAGGACAAGGGCATAGAGAGACTACAGAAATAACACCACCAGACAGCAGAGGAAGATACCAGAGAGTCAGGAATGAGTAGCTCAGGGTGAGAAAAGAAGCAAAAAGACATAGCATATAAAGCAGAGACCCAACACAAATTGCTGCACAGCCACATCAGAAGGAAAACAACAGTGAAGGAACAGGCAATGAAATTGACGATAAGGGGCAGACAGGTTCACTACAAATGACAGGGAAGTGTGTGAAGGACTCAGTAAGAGTAACGAAGCATTTCCTTGAATTGGATGTAGCAAGGCTGTTGGCCCAGACGGTATCTCATCATGGATACTTAAAGAGAGAGCGGAAGCACTATGCCTATTCCTCTCAACGGTGTATAACACGTCACTGGTAACAAGAGAACTGTCAACAATTTGGAAGACTAACGTAGCCTCAATATTCAAGAAGGGGGACAGACAGGAAGCACTGAACTATAGGCCAGGGGCCAGATTCACGAAGCAGTTACGAAAGCCCTTACGAACCTTTACATCTTTTTTTCAATCTTTGGCGGTTTTTGCTTACAATTATTAAACAGTTTATGAGTTCGGAAGCACCAGGAGGCTGTTTATAACAATAACAACAGTTAATTGGGAAGTTTTCGTGCTTGCAAACAGTTTAATAAATGTAACGAAAGCCGTTTAAATTGGAAGAAAGATGTACACGTTCGTAAGTACTTGCGTAACTGCTTCGTGAATCTGGCCCCATAGTCCCTAACTTTCATACCATGCAAAGTGATAGAGAAGATTGAGAAAAACAAACTAGTAGAACATCTGGAGAGAGATAATTTTATATCATGCTAACACTAACATGAATCACCAAGATGGGTTCACGGATAGCAAATCTTGCCTCACAGGATTAATAGAATTCAATGACCAGGCGACAAAAATTAGACAGAAAGAGAATGGTGGGCAAACTGCATATTTTTGGATTGTCAGAAAGCCTTTGACACAAATAAAGAGACTAGTGCACAAGCTGGAGATGCAGTCAGGAGTGAAAGCGAAGGTACTCCAATGAATAAGGGAGTACCTGAGCAACAGAAGACAGCGAATTACTGTGACGCTTCGCCACTCAGAGTGGCGAGGCGTCACCAGTGGAGTCTCGCAGGGTACAGTCCGCGGATCTATTCTGTTTTTGATATATACAAATGATCTCCCAGAGGGAACAGACTCGTTCCTCTCAATGTTTGCTGATTGAGAAACGGACAGCGAGAAGGACCTATCACACCGAACCTGTCTCCTGAAGCCCACATAAAAAGGATACCTCAGTGGCGTATGCGAGGCTGGCTAACATCAGACTGCCTTTAGAAATTTATGTAAGGAATAATTTAGAACTTTGTATATCACATATGTAAGACCAATACTGGAATATGCGGCTCCAGCATGGCGTCCATACCTTATCAAGCAAAAGTCGAAGCTTGAGATTGTTCAAAGGCATGTAACTAGACTAATTCCTGAAATACGAGGTATGAGTAACGAGGAAGGGGTGGTGCACCTTTCTTAATTCATCCTCACGTCGCTGGAAGACAGAAGAGTCAGGCGAAGAGTGACAATAACGTGGCTGAAGATCTGAAGATCACACCACACATCAGAAGATGAAGAGACGGCAACATTTCGGTCCGTCCTGGACCGTTACCGAGTCGTGTGGGAGAATAAAGGAAGAGACAGGCAAATAATAGAAGGCCTGACGGCTGAGTGGACAGCGTTCAGGGTTCGTAGTCTTAAGGGTCCGCGTTCCAATCCCGGCAGAAGGCGGAAACAAATAGGCAGAGTTTATTTCACCATGATGCTGTTTCCTAGCAGTACCTGGGAGCTAGACAGCTGCTACGGTCCTTTTTCTGGGGACGTGTGTGAAAATTAGGATTAAGGACCTGCCCGAAACGCTATGCGTGCTAGTGGCTGTACAAGAGTGTAAGAACTTTTGTATATATGAATAAATAAAAATAAAATCCAGTCTTAAGAGAATGAGATGAGAGGTGAGGAGCAGGGACGAGAAAAAGGTAAGAATAATATAAATAGGATGAAGGTAAGAATAAGAGAAAAGGTAAGAATAAGGAAAAAAAGGGTATGAAGAAGAGCAAGGGGGCAAGGCTTAAGTCAGATCACGTTTGTTAAGAAAGTTAGGTATCTATTTACTGCTAGGTGAACAGCAGCATCAGGTGAAAGAAACTGGCCATTTATTTCTGCCTCGGACAGGAATCGAACCCGGCTCACTGGGACTACAGCCCCCAAGCGCTGTCCACTCAGCCGCTAGGCCCCGGTGTGTACTCAACTAGTTGTGCTTGCGGGGGTTGAGCTCTGGCTCTTTGATCCCGCCTCTCAACTGTCAATCAACTGGTGTACAGATTCCTGAGCCTACTGGGCTCTATCATATCTACATTTAAAACTGTGTATGGAGTCAGCCTCCACCACATCTCAGCCTAATGTATTCCACCTGTTAACTACTATTACACTAAAAAAAGCTCTTTCTAACGTCCCTGTGGCTCATGTGGGTACTCAGTTTCCTCCTGTGTCCCCTTGTTCGCGTACCACCAGTATTGAATTGTTTATCCTTGTCTACCCTGTCAATACCCGTGAGGATTTTGTAGGTAGTGATCATGTCTCCCCTTACTCTTCTGTCTTCTAGTGTCGCAAGGTGCATCTCTCACAGCCTTTCTTCGTAACTCATGACTCTTAGCTCCGGGACTAGTCTAGTGGCATACCTCTGAATTTTTTCCAGCTTCGTCTTGTCATTGACAAAGTACGGACTCCATGCTGGGGCTGCATACTCCACGATTGGTCTTACATATGTGGTGTACAAGATTCTGAATTATTCCTTACACAGGTGCCTGAATGCTGTTCTGATGTTAGCCAGCCTCGCATATGCTGCAGACGTAATTCTTTTTATGTGGGCTTCAGGAGACAGATTTGGTGTGATATCAACTCCTAGATCTTTTTCTCTGTCCGTTTGATGAAGTACTTCATCTCCAATTCTGTAGCTTGTGCCTGGCCTTCTGTTTCCGCCGCCAAGTCTCATTACTTTGCATTTACTCGGGTTGAACTTGAGCAGTCATTTGTTGGACCATTCATTCAATCTGTCTAGGTCATCTTGTAGCCTCCTACTATCATCCTCTGTTTTAATCCTCCTCATAATTTTTGGGTCATCAGCAAACATTGAGAGAAACGAGTCTATACCCTCTGGAGATCATTTACATATATCAGAAACAGTATAGGACCAAGGACTAACCCCTGCGGGACTCCACTTGTGACGTCTCGCCAATCTGGGACCTCACCCCTCACAGTGACTCGTTGTCTTCTGTTGCTTAGGTACTCCCGTATCCAATGGAGTACCTTCCCTTTCACTCCAGCCTGCAGCTCCAGCTTTTTCACTAGCCTCTTGTGTGGTACTGTATCAAATGCTTTCTGGCAATCCAAAAATATGCAGTCTACCCATCCCTCTCTTTCTTGCCTGATTTTTGTTGCCTGGTCGTAAAATGCAATTAACCCTGTAAGGCAGGACTTGCCATCCCTGAACCCATGTTGATGCTGTGTTACAAAGTTCTTTCACTCCAGATGTTCCACTAGCTTTCTTCGCACAATCTTCTCCATCAGTTTGCATGGTGTGCAAGTTAGGGACACTGGCCTGTAGTTCAGTGCCTCCTGTCTATTCCCTTTCTTATATATCGGGACTACATTAGTTGCTTTCCAAATTTCTGGCAGTTCCCCTGTTGCCAGTGATTTGTTATACACTATGAAGAATGGCAAGCACAGCGTGTGCTTGCGTGTGCTTGTATGTGTTTGCGTGTTCGCTTGTGTGTGCACTCACCTAATTGTGCTTGTGTGTGTGTGTGTGTGTGTGTGTGTGTGTACTCGGCTATTTGTCCTTGCAGGTGTTGAGTTTTGGCTCTTTGGTCCCGCCTCTCAACTGTCAACTTTGGTGTACAGATTCTTGAGCCTACTGGGCTCTGTCATATCTACACTTGAAACTGCGTATGGAGTCAGCCTCCACCACATCACTTCCTAGTGCGTGTGTGTGTTATGTGTGTGTGTGTGTATGTGTGTGTGTATTCACCTAGTTGTGTTTGCGGAGGTTGAGCTTTGCTCTTTCGGCCCGCCTCTCAACTGTAAATCCACTGTTTACTAACTACTTTTTTTTCCACACCACACACACACACACACCCCAGGAAGCAGCCCGTGACAGCTGATTAACTCCCAGGTACCTATTTACTGCTAGGAAACAGAGGCATTCAGGGTGAAAGAAACTTTGCCCATTTGTTTCTGCCTCGTGCGGGAATCGAACCCGCGTCACAGAATTACGAGTCCTGCGCGCTATCCACCAGGCTACGAGGCCCCTGTGTGTGTGTGTGTGTGTTTGTGTGTGTGTGTGTGTGTGTGTGTGTGTGTGTGTGTGTGTGTGTGTGTGTGTGTGTGTGTGTGTGTGTGTGTGTGTGTGTGTGTGTGTGTGTGTGTGTGTGTACTCACCTAGTTGTGCTTGCGGGGGTTTAGCTTCGATTCTTTGGTCCCGGCTATCAAGTGTCAGTTAAAATGTGTTCAAGTTCCTCAGCCTACTGGGCTCAATCATGTCTACATTGTAAACTGTGAATGCAGTCTGCCTCCACCACATCGTTACGTATAAAAGGGGGGGGGGTTGATAGCTGAGTGGACAACGCTCTGAACTCGTAATCTTAGGGTTCGGGTTCGATCCACGTTGATGGCAGAAACAAAATGTTTCTTTCACCCTGATGCCCCTGTTATCTAGCATTAAATAGGTACCTGGGAGTTTGACAACTGTTACGGGCTGCTTCCTGGGGATGTGTGTGTGTGTGTGTGGAAAAAATAGTGGTTAGTAACAGTTGATTGATTGACAGTTGAGAGGCGGGCCGAAAATGCAGAGTTCAACCACACGAAGAGAACTAGGTGAATACAGGTAGGTGAATACATAATGCATTCCATTTGTTAACTAAGTTTCACCTGTGTCCCCTTGATCGTGTTCCACCCCGTGCTAAACAGTTTATCTTTGTTCTTCCCTGTCAATTCCTCTGACAATTTTGTAGGTGGTGATCACATCTCCCGAAAGTCTTCTGCCTTCCAGGGACGTGAGGTTTCATTCCCTTATATTTTCCTCGTAACTCATTCCTCTTAGTTCTGGGACTAGTTTGATGGTATACCTCTGAATCTTCTCTATCTTTGTTTGGTAGTTAACTACGTATTGACTCCAGGCTGGAGGTGCATACTCCAGGATTGGTCTGACATACGTGGTATATAAGGTATACGAGGCAGTTCTTATGTTCCTAAGGCAGTTCTTATGTTCACTTAACAGGCTAGCAGGCTTGATTGGGTTGGCTTGACAGGCTGGCAGGCTTGGTTGGCTTGACAGGCATGCAGGTTTGGTTGGGTTGGCTTGACAGGCTTGGTTGGCTTGACAGGCATGCAGGTTTGGTTGGGTTCGCTTGACAGGCTGGCAGGCTTGGTTGGGTTCGCTTGACAGGCTGGCAGGCTTGGTTGGGTTGGCTTGACAGGCTGGCAGGCTTGGTTGGGTTGACTTGACAGGCTGGCAGGCTTGGTTGGGTTGGCTTGACAGGCTGGCAGGCTTGGTTGGGTTGACTTGACAGGCTGGCAGGCTTGGTTGGGTTGGCTTGACAGGCTGGCAGGATTGGTTGGGTTGGCTTGATAAGCTGGCAGGCTTGGTTGGGATGGCTTGACAGGCTGGCAGGCTTGGTTGGGATGGCTTGACAGGCTGGCAGGCTTGGTTGGGTTGACTTGACAGGCTGGCAGGCTTGGTTGGGATGGCTTGACAGGCTGGCAGGCTTGGTTGGGTTGGCAGGCTACCCTCCCCCCTTCCACCCAACTAATAGGTCACGTTTTGTAACTTGTGGTAACCAACGTTGAAAATACATCCTTCTATAACAGTAACAGCTCACAAATATCCAAGTTTTCTATGCATTCTAGCCGATAGGTTAGGTGGGTTACCTGGGTTAGTACAGTTCTGGTTAGGTTAGGAGGTTGGCTTTTGAACGGAGTGGCGGGTCAGGAGAAGGGAGAGGGGGGGGGGGTGAACAGGCGAAGACATCTATCGTATTGCAGGTGTTGAGAAGATGTCTATCGTGTTGCAGGTGTTGACCACCACCACGACGGGCGTATGTTGACCACCACGCAACCCGTTCTCTCAAATTCGTAAAGTCAATATTGACTTATTAACTACGTGCATAGGTGATATACTAAACATAATAGATACCCCTAAAAAGATTCATAGAAAACACCGACATTACCTAACCTTGTTAGTATCTTAAGATAAGCATCTTATTGCTTCGTAATTACAATTATTACTTAACCTATACCTATTATAGGTTAGGTAATAATTGTAATTACGAAGCAATAAGATGCTTATCTTAAGATACTAACAAGGTTAGGTAAGGTCGGTGTTTTCTATGAATCTTTTTAAGGGTATCTATTATGTTAAGTATGTCACCTATGCACATATTTAATAAGTCAATATTGACTTATTAAATTTGCGAGAACGGGTTGCTACCGCTCCTGTGCCAGGTAAGTTCACAACGGGCTCACCATAGCCCTTGGAACTTGCCCCGCTTCTGTGCCAGGTAAGCTACGGGCTCCCCATAGCCCGTGCTACTTGGAGCTTGTTCCGAGTAGCTGAATCTATAACAACAACAACAACAGCCATTCTCTCGCCAAACACGACCAAACTGCGACGTTGCCACAACGTTCCAACAACTTTTAACACCTAGCAAGTTGTAACACCCAATATAGCACGTTGTAACAACGTTCTAATACGTCATCAAAACGTTATAACAAGATGTAACAACTTTATTACAAGTTGTAAAGAGCGGAAAATAGGGACAGTTGCGGTTTGTGTTTGTAGGGATACGAGTGTGTAGCACTTGGGACGGGGCAGGGGTGCAGGCGATGAGTCACAGTAACGTGCCTGAAGAATGTTGACCAGACCACACACTAGAAGGTGAAGGGACGACGACGTTTCGATCCATCCCGGACCATTCTCAAGACGATTGTGATTGGTCTTCGACTGGTGAATGGTGTGAATGGTAAATTGACTTGAGAATGGTCCAGAACGGACGGAAACGTCGTCGTCCCTTCACCTTCTAGTGTGTGGTCTGCTCAACATGGGATAGGGATATTACCTCAGGATTGGAATTTAGGAAGGGGACGGGACGGGGGGGGGGGGAGGAAAGGTGGGCTTGAGAGAGTTGAGTGTAGACTGTGAATCAACCATACCAGAGTGTGCTCATCTTATTGTGCTTGAGGGTGTTGAGCTTAAGCTCCTCGGCCCAGCCTCTCAACCTCAATCAACTAATATATACAGGTTGGGGAACTTTAGTGGTTTCTGTCATATGTACAAGTGATGCTGCATGTGCGGAGTCCACACACGTCTTAATGTGTGTGTTAGTAGTGATGTGGGAGTTGAGGCAGTCGACCAGCCCGTCCTCCTAAGATTTCCCAACGTCAAGAAACTGTTGTTCTAAAGTGCCCTTATTCTAACCTACCAGAGGACCCAAAACAGAAAACGAGACAGTATGTCAATTTCGTGAGCCGCTTCCTAGTACGGTAGGACAATTTTCTACCGTACTAGTAGAAACGTTACAAAAAATATAGTACTACAATTTTTGGCCTTAGGGAGAGTATAACGTCAAAATGCGACGTTCTATTAGGAGGTCGAGTTGAACTGAGAGTGGTTTAAGGTTGATGTTAGTGATTAGAGGCATTTGTTAGTGGAAAGAATTGTGACGTTTGTGTACCTAGACTTTAGCAAAGCTTTTGGTACAGTATCACGTGAAATATTGATTAAAAAGCTACAGGCCCACGGTATTGTGGTGCTTCTTAAGCTATAAAAATATGCCTGTTGGATTAGGGCATGGTTTTTTGGACCTGTTCCCTAGGTCCACCTACCCGCCAAGGTCCAACTCCATCCCTAGGTCCACCTCCAGGAAAAACAGGAAGAGAAGAACAGCGTGGAAGATCAGTACACATGAGGGACCCTCGTCGCCCCTTCCTCTCCTACAGATTCCTCAACCCAAAACAACGAAGAACGCAGCTCACTTACAACCAGGAAGGTCTACAAGAGAACACACAAGAGATGAAGGGGAAACTTAAGAAGACAGCAGCAACTAGAACCAAATACAACCTGAGAACAAGAGGAAAGAGATGCCCTAAACAAGTTAGAGAAAGGAACCATCATCATCTAGCCCGCAGATAAAGGAGGAGCTGTAGTGATCAGGAAGGCCAAGAACTATAAAAAGGAAGTGATGCGACCACTACGGGACGCTCTAACTTATTAACCTGTACAGAACGATCAAGCAGCTCTCAAAAACGCTCAGACAAGGAGCAAAGAGCTGGTGCTGAAGCTCTTTAGAAATAAGGACCCGACTTCGGGAGGCAGCAGAGGACTTTTCAGGTCATCAGTCAGAGACGTCTTCGTAGCATTCGACTCAAAAATCGCTGATATGTATCTGCTCCCTAAAATACATAAGGAAACCTTACAAGAGACACTGACATTGCAAAGGAGACCAGTCCTAAGCGGCTGCCGTGCCCCGACAAGGCCGGTAGATTGAATTTGCAGAGCGCTTCTGAACCCACTATTCAAGCTCATCCCGCAAATACTCCGGAACCCGATAGATTTCATCAATAAACTCGCGACCCTGGAAGGTCCCATGCAACTAGGGGCCCTCTTCTTCTCACTGGATGTGGCCATACTCTACTCGAGTATACCACGAAGAGAGAGGTGGCAAATGGAGTAGCAACTTTTTAAAGAGGACCAAGCATATCTTCAGACAAAAATTAAGAGAAGCAGGCATATGGCAGACGCCAACAAACAGCTACTAGAGGAAGCAGTTCCATACGAAAGCCGAGACACAATCTTCAAATTTGACGGGAGAATATACAGGCAAATAAAGGGTACAGCGATTGGAGGCTGGAGGATGATGGCTAGAGAAGACGGACTGCTAGCCTACTACCGCTACAGAGATGACATCTTTAGAATAATAACGAAATGAGGACACCGTTTACAACAACAACTCTTCAAATGGGCAAACACCGTACACGGCAACCAAAAGTTCACCCTTGAACATAATGAACATGCAATATCTTTCCTTGATACAAAGGTATAGCAGAGAAGAACCCTGCAGACGAAGGCGTATTATAAACCAACCAACCTCCATTCGTACCTATTACAACGATTCATGCCACCCACTGTCCTTGAAGAGTTTCCTTCCTTTCTCACTGGCACTCAGGCTTAAGAGAATAACAATTAATGATCACGGCCTACTCTTACAACTAGAGAACCTTTGGGCCCTTTTTAAGACCAGAGGTTACCTGGAACGAGTACTGAGCGACACAGCCGAGACACGAGGACACTTAGAGACCAGATACTAAGAGTAACAAAAAGAAGCAATCACCTGAACAGATGGATCTTACCAACGCCCTTATTCCAAGGTTATGCTAAATAACTTCAGTCTAACGTGAGAGACATAAGGAGTTGGATGAGGGAAACCTACAACGAACACCCAATACGACCCGTTCTTCAAGAGAAACCTGCTATGATAGCATCGAGGAAAGGTAAATCATTAATACACCACCTTCTTACAGCAAATTTTAAAACAGACTCCTGAGACGGTGCTGCAACCCGTAGAGGGGACACCAGCTGAGTCATCTAAGAAAGAATATATGTCCGAGATTAGAAAGGTCCTCCAGTCAAAGTAGCTCCCTCCATAGGTCTACCGCCCTACCAAGGTCTACCTCCCTTCTAAGATCCTAAGATCTACTTTCCTTTAAAAAAAAGGCATATACCTTTCTTGGGGAGGCTTTTATAAATATATACATTTTGATACAACATAACATATACAAGAAACGACCCAAACATTACTCGCCATCATATGGACGAGCATTTCCCCGATTCTCCATTCAAGTGACGATGTTCCTTGATGCTGGAGATTGAATATTCATGAGAGAGAAAAGAGGAGAAGAGAGATCCATCTCGCTCTTGCTGTTATCAGATGGAAACATTCCAGAGGTGGTGGGCCTTCCAGCCGTCCAGGGCGCCCACGTGTAGTTGATCATCGTCGGTATCGTGGCCAGGATCTTGCCAGCCTAAATGACCAGTGATCAAAACTAATGCTGGAGATCCAGATGGAGTGTGATGGCGTGTGTGTGTGTGTGTGTGTGTGTGTGTGTGTGTGTGTGTGTGTGTGTGTGTGTGTGTGTGTGTGTGTGTGTGTGTGTGTGTGTGTGTATGTGTGTGTGTGTGTGTGTGTGTGTGTGTGTGTGTGTGTGTGTGTGTGTGTGTGTGTGTGTGTGTGTGTGTGTGTGTGTGTGTGTGTGTGTGTGTGTGATGGCGTGTGTGTGTGTGTGTGTGTGTGTGTGTGTGTGTGTGTGTGTGTGTGTGTGTGTGTGTGTGTGTGTGTGTGATGGCGTGTGTGTGTGTGTGTGTGTGTGTGTGTGTGTGTGTGTGTGTGTGTGTGTGTGTGTGTGTGTGTGTGTGTGTGTGTGTGTGTGTGTGTGTGTGTGTGTGTGTGTGTGTGTGTGTGTGTGTGTGTGTGTGTGTGTGGTGTGTGTGCGTGTGGTGTGTGTGTGTGTGTGTGTGTGTGTGTGTGTGTGTGTGTGTGTGTGTGTGTGTGTGTGTGTGTGTGTGTGTGTGTGTGTGTGTGTGTGTGTGTGTGTGCGTGTGGTGTGTGTGCGTGTGGTGTGTGTGTGTGTGTGTGTGTGTGTGTGTGTGTGTGTGTGTGTGTGTGTGTGTGTGTGTGTGTGTGTGTGTGTGTGTGTGTGTGTGTACTCACCTATTTGTGCTTGCAGGATCGAGCATTGACTCTTGGCTCCCGCCTTTCCAGCTATCGGTTGTTTACAGCAATGACTCCTGTCCCATTTCCCTATCATACCTAGTTTTAAAAGTATGAATAGTGTATGCTTCCACAACCTGTTCCCCAAGTGCATTCCATTTTTCCACTACTCTCACGCTAAAAGAACATCTAAAATCTCTGTGACTCATCTGAGTTTCCAGTTTCCATCCATGTCCACTCGTTCTGTTATTATTACGTGTGAACATTTCATCTATTTCCACTTTGTCAATTCCCCTGAGTATTTTATATGTCCCTATCATATCTCCTCTCTTCCTTCTTTTCTCTAGTGTCGTAAGGTTCAGTTCCTTCAGACGCTCTTCATATCCCATCCCTCGTAACTCTGGGACAAGCCTCGTCGCAAACCTCTGAACCTTTTCCAGTTTCTTTATGTGTTTTTTCAGGTGGGGGCTCCATGATGGCGCGGCATACTCTAAGACGGGTCTCACGTAGGCAGTGTAAAGCGCCCTAAAAGCCTCCTCATTTAGGTTTCTGAATGAAGTTCTAATTTTCGGCAGTGTAGAGTACGCTGCTGTCGTTATCCTATTTATATGTGCCTCAAGAGTTAGATTAGGTGTGTGTGTGTGTGTGTGTGTGTGTGTGTGTGTATGTGTGTGCGCACGCGTGTGTGTGTGTGTGTGTGTATATGTGTGTGTGTGTGTGTGTGTGTGTGTGTGTGTGTGTACTCACCTAGTTGTACTCACCTAGTTGTGCTTGCGGGGTTTGAGCTCTGGCTCTTTGGTCCCGCCTCTCAACTGTCAATCAACAGGTGTACAGGTTCCTGAGCCTATTGGGCTCTATCATATCTACACTTGAAACTGTGTATGGAGTCAGCCTCCACCACATTGCTTCCTAATGCATTCCATTTGTCAACCACTCTCACACTAAAAAAGTTCTTTCTAATATCTCTGTGGCTCATTTGGGCACTCAGTTTCCACCTGTGTCCCCTAGTGCGTGTGCCCCTTGTGTTAAATAGCCTATCTTTATCAACCCTGTCGATTCCCTTGAGAATCTTGAATGTGGTGATCATGTCCCCTCTAACTCTTCTGTCTTCCAACGAAGTGAGGTTCAATTCCCGTAGTCTCTCCTCGTAGCTCATACCTCTCAGCTCGGGTACTAGTCTGGTGGCAAACCTTTGAACCTTTTCCAGTCTAGTCTTATGCTTGACTAGATATGGACTCCATGCTGGAGCCGCATACTCCAGGATTGGTCTGACATATGTGGTATATAATGTTCTGAAAGATTCCTTACACAAGTTTCTAAAGGCCGTTCTTATGTTAGCCAACCTGGCATATGCTGCTGATGTTATCCTCTTGATATGAGCTTCAGGGGACAGGTCTGGCGTGATATCAACCCCCAGGTCTTTCTCTCTCTCTGACTCTTGAAGTATTTCATATTAATGAAGTATTTCATAGTATTGAAGTGTGTGTGTGTGTGTGTGTGTGTGTGTGTGTGTGTGTGTGTGTGTGTGTGTGTATGTGTGTGTGTGTGTGTGTGTGTGTGTGTGTGTGTGTGTGTGTGTGTGTGTGTGTGTGTGTGTGTGTGTGTGTGTGATGACGTGAGTGTGTGTGAGTGTGTGTGTGTGTGTGTGTGTGTGTGTGTGTGTGTGTGTGTGTGTGTGTGTGTGTGTGTGTGTGTGTGTGTGTGTGTGTGTGTGTGTGTGTGTGTGTGTGATGGCGTGTGTGTGTGTGTGTGTGTGATGGCGTGTGTGTGTGTGTGTGTGTACTCACCTATATGTACTCACCTATATGTGCTTGCAGGATCGAGCATTGACTCTTGGATCCCGCCTTTCGAGCATCGGTTGTTTACAGCAATGACTCCTGTCCCATTTCCCTATCATACCTGGTTTTAAAATTATGAATAGTATTTGCTTCCACAACCTGTTCCTGAAGTGCATTCCATTTCCCCACTACTCTCACGCTAAAAGAAAACTTCCTTACATCTCTGTGACTCATCTGAGTTTCAAGCTTCCATCCATGTCCTCTCGTTCTGTTACTATTCCGTGTGAACATTTCGTCTATGTCCACATGTCCACTCTGTCAATTCCTCTGAGTATCTTATACGTTCCTATCATGTCCCCCCTCTCCCTTCTTCTTTCTAGTGTCGTAAGGCACAGTTCCCTCAGGCGCTCTTCATACCCCATCCCTCGTAGCTCTGGGACGAGTCTCGTTGCAAACCTCTGAACCTTTTCCAGTTTCATTATATGCTTCTTCAGATGGGGACTCCATGATGAGGCGGCATACTCTAAGACTGGCCTTACGTAGGCAGTGTAAAGCGCCCTAAATGCCTCCTTACTTAGGTTTCTGAATGATGTTCTAACTTTTGCCAGTGTAGAGTACGCTGCTGTCGTTATCCTATTAATATGTGCCTCAGGAGATAGATTAGGTGTTACGTCCACCCCCAGGTCTCTTTCACGCGTCGTTACAGGTAGGCTGTTCCCCTTCATTGTGTACTGTCCCTTTGGTCTCCTATCTCCTAGTCCCATTTCCATAACTTTACATTTGCTCGTGTTGAATTCCAGTAGCCATTTCTCTGACCATCTCTGCAATCTGTTCAGGTCCTCTTGGAGGATCCTGCAATCCTCATCTGTCACAACTCTTCTCATCAACTTTGCATCATCCGCAAACATCGACATGTAGGACTCTACGCCTGTAAACATGTCGTTAACATATACAAGAAATAGAATTGGTCCCAGCACCGATCCTTGTGGTACTCCACTTGTTACTGTTCGCCAGTCCGACTTCTCGCCCCTTACCGTAACTCTTTGGCTCCTTCCTGTTAGGTAGTTCCTTATCCATTCCAGGACCTTTCCCCCCACCCCCGCCTGCCTCTCGAGCTTGAACAGCAGTCTCATGTGCGGTACTGTATCAAAGGCTTTTTGGCAGTCCAGAAATATGCAGTCTGCCCAACCATCTCTGTCCTGTCTTATCCTCGTTATTTTATCATAGAATTCCAGAAGGTTTGTTAGGCACGATTTCCCTGTCCAGAACCCATGTTGATGTTTGTTCACAAACCTAATGTTCTCCAGGTGTGCAACCAGTCGTAGCCTAATTATTCTTTCCAGTATTTTACAGGGGATGCTTGTCAGTGATACAGGTCTGTAGTTAAGTGCCTCCTCCCTATCTCCTTTCTTGAAGATCGGCACGACATTTGCCTTCTTCCAGTGTGTGTGTGTGTGTGTGTGTGTGTGTGTGTGTGTGTGTGTGTGTGTGTGTGTGTGTGTGTGTGTGTTTGAGTGCGTGTGTGTGTGTGTGTGTACCCACCTAATTGTACTCACCTAGTTGTGCTTGTAGAGGTTGAGCTCTGGCTCTTTGGTCCCGCCTCGCAACTGTCAATCAACTGATGTACAGATTCTTGAGCCTACTGGGCTCTATCTCCTACTGGGTGTGTGTGTGTGTGTGTGTGTGTGTGTGTGTGTGTGTGTGTGTGTGTGTGTGTGTGTGTGTGTGTGTGTGTGTGTGTGTGTGTGTGTGTGTGTTTGAGTGCGTGTGTGTGTGTGTGTGTACCCACCTAATTGTACTCACCTAGTTGTGCTTGTAGAGGTTGAGCTCTGGCTCTTTGGTCCCGCCTCGCAACTGTCAATCAACTGATGTACAGATTCCTGAGCCTACTGGGCTCTATCATATCTACATTTGAAACTGTGTATGGAGTCAGCCTCCACCACATCACTGCCTACTGCATTCCATCTGTTCTCCTCTTGTGTGTGTGTGTGTGTGTGTGTGTGTGTGTGTGTGTGTGTGTGTGTGTGTGTGTGTGTGTGTGTGTGTGTGTGCGTGTGTGTGTGTGCGAGCGCGCGTGCCCTCGAGGTGCTGGTCCAGCTCTCAAGGAGCGTCACTGGCGCGGGAGCCGTAATATTGCTTCTCTCTCAAGCTTTGTATTGATTACAAGTAATGATTATTTTACCGGTGATAAGGCTATTACCGAAATCCTCGTCAAGAGTGAGAGGCCTGTTGTGGGTGCACCAGTTCGGCTCCAGGTGTATCGTCCCCCTGTCTCCTTCTGTCTCAAGCTATCTCCTTCTGTCTCAAGCTATCTCCTCCTTCTATCTCAAGCTATCTCCTTCTGTCTCAAGCTATCTCCTCCCTCTGTCTCAAGCTATCTCCTCCTTCTGTCTCAAGCTATCTCCTCCTTCTGTCTCAAGCTATCTCCTCCCTCTGTCTCAAGCTATCTCCTCCTTCTATCTCAAGCTATCTCCTCCTTCTGTCTCAAGCTATCTCCTCCTTCTGTCTCAAGCTATCTCCTCCTTCTGTCTCAAGCTATCTCCTCCTTCTCTCTCAAGCTATCTCCTCCTTCTGTCTCAAGCTATCTCCTCCCTCTGTCTCAAGCTATCTCCTCCTGTCTCAAGCTATCTTCTCCCTCTGTCTCAAGCTATCTCCTCCTTCTGTCTCAAGCTATCTCCTCCCTCTGTCTCAAGCTATCTTCTCCCTCTTTCTCGTGATATCTCCTCCCTCTGTCTCGCGCTATCTCGTCCCCTTGTCTCCTGCTATCTACTACTTTTGTCTCGCGCTATCTCGTCCCCCTGTCTCGTGCTATCGCCTCCCTCTGTCTCGTGATATCTCCTCCCTCTGTTTCGCGCTATCTCCTCCCTCTGACTCGCGCTATCTCCTCCCTTTGCCTCGCGCTATCTCCTTCCTCTGTCTCGTGTTATCTCCTCTCTATAATTTCGAGCTATATCAGAAACAATAGCGAAATGCTCGTTAATCCCGCCACCAAACCCCCTGATTATGAATGTAAAACGGTTTACACACGACTCACAATGCTTCACCCACGTACAACAAATGCAAATAATCGCCAACAGAACCTAAACGCCTATCGTAACCTAAGTTATACCAATATATGCTCAATATGCTAATATATTATAATATCGATTTATATATGAGAAAATTCCCGTTTTGAGTGATCAGCATTTAAAAATTTGTGAATGCGTCTGTGGGGTCGACCGCTGGATGAAATAGACTTGAGTCGAAGACAGGTTGACTGTTCATTCGAAATGGGAATTTTCTCAAATATAAATTAATATTATTTTGTATTAGCATATTGTGCATATATAGGCATAGGTTAGGTAAGGTAAGGTGTTTAGGTTCTGTTGGCAATTATTTGTATTTGTAGTACGTGGGTGAAGCATTTACAGCGTTGTGGTTCGAACAAAATTCGTCAATGAAGCCCTTGTTCCGGAAGTGTTCAGACGTCGTGACGAGCATCTCCATAACCCCGGACAACATGGTTTCAGAACAGGGCGCTCTTGCCTGTCGCAGTTGCTGGACCACTATGATATGGCATTAGATGCTATGGAAGACAAACAAAACGCTGATGTAATTTACACAGATTTCGCAAAAGCTTTTGATAAATGTGACCATGGTGTTATTGCACATAAAATGCGTTAAAAAGGAATTACTGAAAAAATAGGCAGATGGATCTACAATTTCCTGACTAACAGAACCCAATGTGTAATAGTCAACAAAATAAAATCCAGCCCATCAACCGTGAAGAGCTCAGTCCCCCAGGGTACTGTGCTTGCTCCAGTACTTTATCTCATCCTCATATCGGACATAGACATGGACACCATCTATAGTACTGTATCATCCTTTGCAGATGACACTAGGATTTTCATGAGAACAGACAACATTGAGGACACGGCAAACCTCCAATCAGATGTAGATCAGGTCTTTCTATGGGCTACAGAAAATAATATGGTGTTTTACTAAGATAAGTTCCAGCTCATGCGCTACGGAAAAAAATGAAAATATAAAAACGGAAACCACGTACAAAACTCAGTCAAATTATAACATAGAACGAAAAGGCAATGTAAAGGATCTGGGTGTACTCATGTCGGAAGACCTTACCTTTAAAGAACACAATAAAGTAGCCGTCACAACTGCAAGAAAAATGACAGGTTGGATAACAAGAACTTTTCACACTAAAGATGCTGTACCGATGATGATACTTTTCAGGACGCTAGTGCTCTCTAGAGTGGAGTACTGCTGCACAATGACTGCCCCTTTTCAAAGCTGATGAAATTGCTGACTTGGAGAGCGTGTAGAGATCCTTTACTGCTAGAATCTACTCAGTAAAACATCTAAACTACTGGGACCGATTAAGGAGCCTAAATCTGTATTTTCTTGCGTGCAGGCGGGAAAGATACATAATAATTTACACGTGGAAAATCGTTGAGGGGCTGGTCCCAAACCTGCACGCAGAGATAACATCACATGAGACCAGAAGGCATGGCAGGATGTGCAGATACCCCCGTTGAAAAGCAAAGGTGCAACAGGTACTCTGAGAGAGAACTCAATCAACATCAGAGATCCTAGACTGTTCAAAACGCTTCCACTACACATAAGGGGCATAACTGGCCGACCACTCACAGTGTTCAAGAGAGAACTCGATATACACTTCTAAAGGATACCTTATCAATCAGACTGTGATTCATACCTCAGGCTGCGAGCTGTCGCGTCCAACAGCCTGGTTGACCAGTCCAGCAACGAAGAGGCCTGGTCGACGACCGGGCCGCGGGGACGCTAAGCCCCGGAAACACCTCAAGGTAACGCCATCAGTTGTGAGTAATGTGTAAAACAACGGTTTTACACATTACTCACATCTGATGGTATTAACTACGTATGCCTTCATAAAAAGCTGGGATTAACGGGGCTGGGACAGGCTGGGATTAATGAGCATTTGGCTTTTGTTCAGCTCGTCCCAGCCCGTCCTCCAAACAAAGACCCAAAAGTGATTCCTTGCACCCGCCAAACCCCCTGTTTATGACTGAAAACGGTTTTACACACGATTCACAACTGTTTATGTACGAACACTTCCGGAACAAGTGCTTCATATACGAGTTTTGTTCGAACCACGGGGGGGGGGGCCCTCGTAGCCTGGTGGATAGCGCACAGGACTCGTAATTCTGTGGCGCGGGTTCGATTCCCGCACGAGACAGAAACAAATGGGCAAAGTTTCTTTCACCCTGAATGCCCCTGTTACCTAGCAGTAAATAGGTACCTGGGAGTTAGTCAGCTGTCACGGGCTGCTTCCTGGGGGTGGAGGCCTGGTCGAGGACCGGGCCGCGGGGACACTAAAAAAAAAAAAAAAAAAAAAAAACGAAATCATCTCAAGATAACCTCAAGATAACAACGCTATAAATGCTTCACCCACGAACAACAAGTACAAATAATCGCCAACAGAACCTAAACATCTACCCTAACCTAACCTATTCCTATATATGCACAATATGCTAATATATATTATAATATTAATTTATATTTGAGAAAATTCCCATTTTGAATGAACAGCAAGTACAAATTTATGAATGTGTCTGTGGGGTCGACCGCTGGATGAAACGGACATGTGTCGAGGACAGGTCAGCCCGTCTTCATAAACAAAGGGCAAAGTTCATTCCATGCACCCGCCAAACCTCTTGTATATGAATGAAAAACGGTTTACACACGACTCACAACTGATGACAATTCGAACCTTTCTTGTGTTCAAATCGCATATCTCTGGTTCACCAGAGTACAGCCAATACAAATAATTGCCAGCAGACCCCAAACACATAACATAACCTATCATAGGGCCAACCATACACAAAGTTAACGTTCATCTGCCGGGAAATTATTGGTCTTGGTCACAGAGTTACGATGAAATTTACGCATGCGTCCCCCGGGGTCTGCTGATCTTGGACAAACATATCGCGAGGAGAGTTTATTATGCCGTCGCTCTGTCATTCCAGCTTCCTCCAGCTAGTTTGTTTAACATGTTTATACCTTTGTAAGTAACACAACTATCTCTAAGTAATGTTACTTTATCTGTAAGTAATGTTTCTAAATTTTTATTTTCAAATTCTTTGTTTTTATCGCCCTCGAGTGGAAAGTGTTCATTTTTCTCCAGGTAATGCTTATTAAAACATGGACAATCTAAAATAAAGTTAACCAAAAATCTACAGGATCTATTGTGCTTAGTTTCATGACATGATTACAGCGGTCATCAATAAACCACCACCACCACATGTAATTACCTTCGCAACCACCAACCCCACCACCACAATAATTACCAACAGAGCCACCATCTTTCAATTACCACGCTCCACCACGCTGTAAAACATTCAGACAGTATCGCTAACATAATCTCAGTCATTGGATTTACTGCTTTTTCTAATCTACAAGTTAATGTTTTAATTCCAAGCAGTTTTCTCGGAAAACAAATATACATCTTAACTATGCCCAAGGGTAGTCTTCGATACCCATGTACGTGGGCAGGTACTTAACCACTAAACTTTGGAGCTGGAGCCCCCTAAGGCAGTTCGTTGTTACCTTCAGCCTCGTTCTGACAGTTCCTGCGACGTCGCTGGAACCAATCGTATTGGCGTTTGCCTTTCCATTGGAAACTTTCATCGCTGTGGAAAGAGTGATCCTGCTGCATGGGTGACAGCTTCTCCCCCGTATCACGCTACCGTGGCTTTGCGCCCTGAGAGGCCACTCCAGACCGACAACCAGAGCACATCCCCATAGTCTCCTGAAACTGATGATGCCTACTACCACTTCTCTCAACAAATCGGTTGCGTTTTTTACGTAATAGAAACCAACGTAACCAATACTACCTACTATGGACAGTAACGGCTCACAAATATCGACGTTTTCTATGCATCGTTTTTTCTGTGCTGGAGAACGGGCCGAGATATACTAACGTCGCTTCTCTCTATATATCTCATGTTTGTTATCTTTATCTCAGAAGGTGATTGAATACACCGGCCGGGCGCCTCTCCCGAGTCTCTGTACTCGGAGCTTGTAAACTAATTGCTTTTTTGTTTTGCTTTTGTGCCAATTAAAACACTTCCTACATTACTCAGCCGGGCGTCACCTAGTGAGCACCTGCTCTCTATTATGGCCCATCCACCCTCCCCTTAATTACCATCACCCCCCCCCCCCTACCTTACTGACCATGTTCGAACACCCCCTCCCCTTAATGACCATACACGAACACCCCTTAATAACCATACACGAACACCCCCCCTTTAATTACCAAACACGAACACCCCCTCCCCCCTTAATGACCATACACGAACACCTCCTCCCCCCGTAATGACCATACACGAACACCCCCTCCCCCCTTAATGACCATACACGAACACCCCCTCCCCCATTAATGACCATACACGAACACCTCCTCCCCCCGTAATGACCATACACGAACACCCCCTCCCCCCTTAATGACCATACACGAACACCCCCTCCCCCATTAATGACCATACACGAACACCCCCTCCCCCATTAATGACCATACACGAACACCCCCTCCCCCCTTCATGACCATACACGAACACCCCCTCCACCTTAATGACCATACACGAACACCCCCTCCCCCCTTAATGACCATACACGAACACCCCCTCCCCCCTTAATGACCATACACGAACACCCCCTCCCCCCGTAATGACCATACACGAACACCCCCTCCCCCCTTAATGACCATACACGAACACCCCCTCCCCCCGTAATCCACGCCCCATCACACAGGTGGCTCTTACAGCTTCCAATTAATCCTCCATTTTCAATATATAATCCCGCAAGTAAATCTCTTCTGATCACTTCTAGTGTGAGTAATCCGGTCGGTAATGAGGTGAACGACCACCGCCCAGGAACAACCGCCGCCTAGGAACGACCACCGTCCGGGAACGACCATTGACCAGGAACGACCATCGACCAGGAACGACCACCGACCAGGAACGACCATTGACCAGGAACGACCACCGCCCAGGAACAACCGCCGCCTAGGAACGACCACCGTCCGGGAACGACCATTGACCAGGAACGACCATCGACCAGGAACGACCACCGCCCAGGAACAACCGCCGCCTAGGAACGACCACCGTCCGGGAACGACCATTGACCAGGAACGACCATCGACCAGGAACGACCACCGCCCAGGAACGACCACCGTCCGGGAACGACCACCGTCCGGGAACGACCACCGACCAGGAACGACCACCGTCCGGGAACGACCACCGACCAGGAACGACCACCGCCCAGGAACGACCACCGCCCAGGAACGACCACCCTCCGGGAACGACCACCGACCAGGAACGACCACCGTCCGGGAACGACCACCGACCAGGAACGACCACCGTCCGGGAACGACCACCGACCAGGAACGACCACCGTCCGGGAACGACCACCGACCAGGAACGACCACCGTCCGGGAACGACCACCGCCCAGGAACGACCACCGACCGGGAACGACCACCGCCCAGGAACGACCACCGTCCGGAAACGACCACCGTCCGGGAACGACCACCGCCCAGGAACGACCAGCACCCGCCACCTGACGGTGCACCACAAAACTGTACCAGTTCCTGGTGCGTGTGGTCGTCCAGGTCGTCCTCTCCCTGCTGGTGGCATAACACTATCCTCAGATCTCGCCAATCAGAAGTTCATTAATTTATGTCTGATTTCGGGGTTGAGAACAGTTACAAAATTGGTTTATAAGACAAATTTTATTTGGTTAGGTTGATAGAGAAAACTTATGTATTGGGTGGAATATAAGGAAATCAGAAGACTACAGGTATGTATAGGTCTCAATACCATTAAATGTGCTGGGAAATACAACAGTGGCCTATGTAAATAAAAACATAGTTTTCTCATTTTATTACATGCAATCAATCATGTCCCAACAACTTGGGCTGGACGGTAGAACGACGGTCTCGCTTAATGCAGGTAGGGGTTCAATTCACGACCGTCTAAGTGGTTGGGCACCATTCCTTCCTTCCCCCCCCCCCCCCCCCCAGTCCCATCCCAAATCCTGATCCATGTGCTATATAGACGTAAGGGCTTGACACTTTCTCCTGATAGTTCCCTCACCTCCCTCAATTAATCATGGTACCTCCCGAGGCTCCTCCAACCTTTCTCCAGGATTAGCGGGACCAGGAGAGCCAGCGGCATCAATCATCCTGGAAGTGACGATGGTTAGAGAGGCGGAGGTGGCCACGTACTCAGCATAATACCCCTGAGGGGGCCTCTCAGAGGGTATAATTTTCTGCCGTAAATCAGCTGATAACAAAGGCCGTAGTGAGTGGTCCAACACCTCTGCTCAATGAACACCTCCAGCCTTTCCCTTTTGTTATGAATGACCTTCCCTAATGGTGCTGGCGGTGTGCCCACCATGGTAATGGTTGGCTGGGACATTAATGAATAGATGATTAGGAGGGTACCAAGCGGTGCCCAGGACAGTCTCTCGGTGCCCAGTCAGTCACGGTGGAATTGTGTAAAGCCCTGGTTGGTGTCTCGGAGAGATGCAGGATCCGTGTGAGGGCAAATGAACTCCCGGTAGCAATTCTGTTACCGTGTCGTGGCACAGTCGATTTAGGCACCCAAAAACGAATATAAGAACGATCTGACTATGTAAAATTGTCTTTGATAATGTAAGAAGTGTTCTTGCGAAACGCTTCTGTGCGTCAGACCATAAATAAAGTGTGAAAATGAACTATTGGTGAGTTAATTTTTTAACTACCCCTGACAGTGAAGAAAAACATAAGAAATATTGAGAAGATTCGTGTTAGAATCATTAATCTTACTCTTTCGGTCATATTCAACAACACACACACACATATATGTATATATATATATATTGTTGAATATGACCGCAAGGGTAAGATTAATCATTCTAACACGAATCTTCTCAATATTTCTTACGTTTTTCTTCACTGTCGAGGGTAATTGGACAATTAACTCTCCAAAATTCATTTTTTACTTTTCTATTTTAGGTCTGACGCCTAGAAGCGTTTTGAAGGGCTTCTCACATTTTCAAAGACTTTGTTTACACATAATATATATCATGCTTTTTATTTGTTTTGGGTGAGGTGATATGACAAAAAAGTTTTGGGTGAGGTAGGTATAAATTAGGAATGAAAACATAAGAATGGAAGTAACTACAGAAGGCCTATTGGCCTATACTTTCTCTTGCTGCTTCTATGTTGGTTCGGGGTCTTGAAGTGGGTAGAATATATGTCGTACCTAGTAGCCAGAACGCACTTCTTGGCCTACTATGCAAGGCCCAATTTGCTTAATAAGCCAAATTTTCTTGAATTTCAATATTTTTCAATTTTTTTCCTATGAAATGATAAAGCTATTCATTTCATTATATGTGAGGTAATTTTTTTTAATTTGAGTTACAACTAACGGAGATATATGACCGAACTCAACCTACCCTACCTAACCTCACCTAACCTATCTTAACCTAACCTAAACAAACATAACTAAATCAATTATTTATGTTCTTAATATAGTATAATAAAAATATTTAAAATAACCCGACAGGAAACATTTTATTGAAAATAAAGAAATTCACTCGGCCTATTAGGCAAATCGAGCCTTGCATCCCGGCGGCTGATGGAGAATTTATGATTTAGTAAATAGCCTTGACTGCCATCATCTTTTGTCCGGTCATGATGGCTGAGTGGTTAAGGTGTCCTGTACACCGGATGCAGAGTGCTCCTGGCAGTATGGGTTCGAGTCACTTCTGGGGTGTGAGTTTTGCGTTGCATATATGCCTGGGGACCATTCAGGCTTGTTCGCATATATATTTATATATTTATTCATGTGTATATAATATATTAGGCGGAAACCGGTTCTCTTCCCCTTTCTCCTCCTCACCCTATCTTCCCCTCCCTTTGCTCCCCAGAAGAGGGAGAGAAAGGGCACCCTATCTCCCCCTCCCTTTGCTCCCCAGAAGAGGGAGAGAAAGGGTTAATTAACAACGCATTGATTCACAAATTCTAAGTTCATACACGCGCGATTATAAACACTGAAATTAATATGAATGATGTTAATGCGGCAGTAGAGAGTGAGCCGGCCGGCCCATCTCCCCCGCCGCGCCGCCTTTCTATTAGGCCACATTTGCTTACATTTACCACGAGAAAAACTCCTTAGGGACACCTCTCCCTTCCTTCTCTCCTCCTTCCCGCTACCTTACCATTCTTGTTGCCCCTGTGACCCCCTCTACCCCAGCACCCACCCACCCCGCCCCATCCTCTTCCCCTTCACTACCCTTCAACCTCGCCCTCCTTCACCCTGCACCTCTACACCACCTTCTTCCCCTCTTCCTCCTGTCTTCCTCCCACCACCACCCCTCTTGTCCTGACCGGGGTGGGTCCAGGGGTGGGTCCCACCCTGGTCAGAATAAGAACCCCACCCCCGGTCAGAATTAGAACCCACCCCGGTCAGAACCACAAGCCACCCCGGTCAGAACCACAACCCACCCCGGTCAGAACCACAACCCATCCCGGCCAGAACCACAACCCACCCCGGTTAGAACCACAACCCACCCCGGCCAGAACCACAACCCACCCCGGCCAGAACCACAACCCACCCCGGTTAGAACCACAACCCACCCCGGCCAGAACCACAACCCACCCCGGCCAGAACCACAACCCACCCCGGTTAGAACTACAACCCACCCCGGTCAGAACTACAACCCACCCCGGTCAGAACCACAACCCACCCCGGTCAGAACCACAACCCACCCCGGTCAGAACCACAACCCACCCCGGTTAGAACCACAACCCACCCCGGTTAGAACTACAACCCACCCGGGTCAGAACTACAACCCACCCCGGTTAGAACTACAACCCACCCCGGTTAGAACTACAACCCACCCCGGTCAGAACCACAACCCACCCCGGTCAGAACCACAACCCACCCCGGTCAGAACCACAACCCACCCCGGTCAGAACCACAACCCACCCCGGTTAGAACTACAACCCACCCCGGTTAGAACTACAACCCACCCCGGTTAGAACCATAATCCACTCCGGTCAGAACCACAACCCACCCCGGTTAGAACTACAACCCACCCCGGTCAGAAAAAAGTCAAAGCAGCGCCATAAGTCTGTTATAGCCGTTAGATAATAGCCAGGCCGACAATGCTGTATAGACAGCCAGAGACAGACCCTCACAGACCCCTTAACAGATATTCAACTGACCCTAAGCAAATACCCTAAACACGAGTCTAATCAGGCAATCTTGCAGATATCCTGAACAGACTTCTAGTAGACACTTAAAACAGATTCCCTGAACAAACAGAATAGCAGCATTCTAAACAGATTTCCTTAACAGACAGCTTAGCAGCACTCTAAACAGATTCCCTTAACAGAGAGCCTACCGGCACTCTAAACAGATTCCCTTAACAGAGAGCCTACCAGCACTCTAAACATATTCCCTAAACAGACAGCCTAGCAGCACTCTAAACAGATTCCCTTAACAGATATGTAAGATACGTAAAAGCAGCACTGTACACAGCTGTAAAAATCAACATAAAACAGTCGTCAGAGGTAGCACTACATAGCTGACAAAAGCCGTTAAAAAGCTCCCTGGGCAGCTGCACAAAAACATTAACAGTCACCTTGAACAGCGCTAAACAGCAATAAAGTATTCAGTGCACAGGGTGGAAGTTATTCCCAGCCGCCAGTCAGTGTCTGTCCCCCCTGACTCTCTCCCTGATGAATGGTTTGGTGTGTGTTCAATCACAGGCAAGATTTCTCATCTTGGCAGCAGTAGGTAACTCATCCACACACACACATGCACGCACGCACGCACGCACGCACGCACGCACGCACGCACGCACGCACGCACGCATGCACGCATGCACGCATACACACACACAGAAGGGTGGGCAGACTGCATTTTCTTAGGCTGTCAGAAAGCCTTTGACACAGTATGAAATATGAGGTTGTTACAAAAGTTGGAGAAACAGACGGGCGTAAAAGGTAAGGTGCTCCAGTGGATAAGGGAGTATCTAAGCAACAAGAGACAACGAGAGAATAGCGAGATTTCACGAACAGAGTCCCACAGGGCTCTGAATTTGAACCCATCCTGTTTCTAATATATGTAAACGATCTTCCAGAGGGTATAGACTCATTCCTCTCAATGTTTGCTGATGATGCAAAAATTATGAGAAGAATCAAGGCAAATTAGGATAGACAGAAATTACAGGACGACCTGGACAAACTGGAGTAATGGTTTAGAAAATGGCTACAAAAATTTAACTCAGGAAAGTGTAAAGTAATGAAATTACGTGAAGGGAGCAGAAGGCTGAACACAAGGTACCATCTGGGAGGTAAAATCCAACAAGAGAAAGATCTGGGGGTTGATATCACACCGAATCTCCCCCCCTCCCAGAAGCCCACATCAAAAGGCAGCCCGTCTTCCAAAAATGGGGAAGTAAATGCAACAGCCCCATAAGTGCAGTTGTGTACTATGTATGGCAGTCAGGAATTGTACTTATTTTCACTTAGGACTAAACCGTACTGCCAAATATATTGTGAATATTTGAGCTTACCTGAAAAGCTGAATAGAAAACCACGTCCTAACCTAACCGTCTTAGTTTTTGAAGATAAACATTTTATTGCTTCGTAATTACAATTACTACTTAACCTAAAGCTATATTGATATTAAAGTTTTATAAAACGAATAAAACAAAACTAAAATGTTTCAATAAATTGTAAAGTAACTCAGGTTATTTTAAAATTTTGTATAAAAGCTCTATTGTTTAATAAAAATGAAAAAAATTATATTTAAAACTTGTGTTTAGCACACTGCACTTTAAAACTTCCTCTTAAACTTCTGAATGTCTTAACAGAAAACGATGAGAACCTCGTTTTTTGTTAAGACATTCAGAAGTATTTACCTCCCCATTCAGTAAATGGGGAGGTAAATGTAACAGCCCCGTAAGTGCAATTATGTACAATGTCTGATAGTACGGAAGTGCACTTAGTATTAAACCGTACTGTCAATTCGGAGGATGGGTTGTCAAAAGGATATCATCGGCGGCATATGCTAGATTGGCCAATATAAGAACTGCCTTCGAAATTTGTGTAAGGAATCGTTCAGGACCTTGAATACCACTTATGGCAGACCAATCCTCTAGGATGCAGCTCCAGCCTTGAGTCCATACGAAGTTAAACAAACGACAAAGTTAGAGAATATTCAGAGGTATGCCACCAGACAATTCCCAGAACTGAGAGGTATGAGCTACGAGGAAAGTCTACTGGGGCTAAACCTCACGTCTATGGAAGACAGAAAAGTAAGGGGAGACATGATCACCACCTACAAAATTCTCCGAGGAATTGACAAGGTGGACAAAGATAAATTATTTAGCACAGGTGAAATACATACATGGGAACATAGGTAGAAACTTAGTAACCAAATAAGCCACAGAGACATTAGAAAGACTTTTCTCAGTGTCAGAGTAGTTAAGCAGACGATGATTCACAATAACTTGCCTGCAAATGTTGCCCAAATTACACACTAGAAATTGAAGAGACGATGACGTTTTGGTCCGTCCTGGACCATTATCCAGTCGATTGTCATGTCGAGAGTAGTTAACAAATGGAATGCATTAGGAAGTGAAGTGGTGGAGGCTGACTCAATACAGTTTCAAATGTAGATTTGATAGTACCCAATAGGCTTTAGACTATGTTCATCATTTGATTGATTGTTGAGAGGCGGGACCAAAAAGCCAAAGCTCAAACCCCGAAAGCACAACACACACACACACACCGTGGCATCGGTGGCTGTGTGGATACCACGCTGGTCACGTAATCCTGTGGCCTGGGTTTGATTCCCGGCGCCGGCGAGAAACAAAAATGGGCAGAGTTTTTTCACCCTGATGCCCCTGTTACTTAGCAGTAAACAGGTACCTGGGAGTTAGACAGCTGTTACGGGCTGCTTCCTGGTGAGTGTGTGTGTGTGTGTGTGTACTCACCTATTTGTACTCACCTATTTGTGCTTGCGGGGGTTGAGCTTTGGCTCTTTGGTCCCGCCTCTCAACTGTCAATCAACTGGTGTACAGATTCCTTAGCCTACTGGGCTCTATCATATCTACATTTAAAACTGTGTATGGAGTCAGCCTCCACCACATCACTGCCTAATGCATTCCATCCGTTAACTACTCTGACACTGAAAAAGTTCCTTCTAACGTCTTTGTGGCTCATGTGGGTACTCAGTTTCCACCTGTGTCCCCTTGTTCGCGTCCCACCAGTGTTGAATAGTTTATCCTTGTTTACCCGGTCGATTCCTCTGAGGATTTTGTAGGTTGTGATCATGTCTCCCCTTACTCTTCTGTCTTCCAATGTCGTAAGGTGCATTTCCCGCAGCCTTTCCTCGTAACTCATGCCTCTTAGTTCTGGGACTAGTCTAGTGACATACCTTTGGACTTTTTCCAGCTTCGTCTTGTGCTTGACAAGATACGGGCTCAATGCTGGGGCCGCATGCTCCACATATGTCTTACATATGTGGTGTACAAGATTCTGAATGATTCCTTACACAGGTTCCTGAACGCTGTTCTGATGTTAGCCAGCCTCGCATATGCCGTAGACGTTATTCTTTTTATGTGGGCTTCAGGAGACAGGTTTGGTGTGATATCAACTCCTAGATCTTTCTCTCTGTTCGTTTCATTAAGTACTTCATCTCCTATTCTGTATCCTGTGTCTGGCCTCCTATTTCCACTGCCTAGTTTCATTACTTTGCATTTACTCGGGTTACTTGTGTGTGTGTGTGTGTGTGTGTGTGTGTGTGTGTGTGTGTGTGTGTGTGTGTGTGTGTGTGTGTGTGTTACGGACCCGAGTCCAGCGTCGTAGCACGGAGCAGTGACGACAACGCTATCTGTGAGTCCGCTCCCGAAACCCCCTCCAAATAGACGATGCCATCTAGTGAGGACGGGATATACCGGCCACAGGGGCTGTATTCCCGTCTTAATCAGCTCGTGACATAGCCGCTGCTGACCTCTGGTGAGGTGACGCTTAGACAGCAACGCCATCTATGGAGCAGAGAGGTGGACGTTTGTGTCTAAGCCTGTAAGTGAGGTTCCCTAGTCCCAGTACTAATGACGTGTCTGATTACAGAGTCGACCTGGGACCTGTATTGGACAATGGATCAGTCTACCCAAGGCAGCCAAGGTCTCTCCACGAGTTTGCTGAAGAAGCTGTGAGTCATCCCCGGACGAACATTGCTGAGAGTGTTAGCCTGCCTGTGACGTGGCAGTATCAGGGATCGCCTTATCCGGGGCTGGCTGGTGGAAGAGACTAGCCACTGTGGTGCTGAAAGAGGAGAGTGATCAGCGGAATCACACGAGGCTCCTGCCTAGGGCTCGCAACCCTAGTATCGGTCGTGGAGTGGCCTACACAGCGGAGCTGATCGGAACCTGCCAGCTACAGGCTGGATTGTGGTTGAAGGCCTCCATGACGGAGCACCCAGTGGGACTGTGATTTGGCTGGCCTGTGGCCAGGGTAGATTCGCCGAGAGAATCCAAGAGGATTCATTGTGGGCTGAAGAAGAGAACCAGGGCTACTCAAAGTGCGCACCGTGGAGCATCCAGTGTCTTCAGAGGAAGACAACTCTGTACATTAAAGTGTGTTTATAACCCCGTGTGACTGTTTATATATTTATTTATGGTGGTGGTTAATATATATATATATATAAATCAGAGCATTTATATCCCTCCCCCTTTAATTTAACTTGCGTTACAGAACACATCCCTTGAAAGCCTCTACTAGCTTGGGGCCGGACTCCCAAATTCTAATAACACCAGAAAAGAACCCGGTTACGCCCCAGTAGGGCCGTAACAGTGTGTGTGTGTGTGTGTGTGTGTGTGCGTGTGCTCACCTAGTTGTACTCACCTAGTTGTGTTTGCGGGGGTTCAGCTCTGGCTCTTTGGTCCCGCCTCTCAACTGTCAATCAACTAGTGTACAGATTCCTGAGCCTACTGGGCTCTATCATATCTACATATGAAACTGTGTATGGAGTCAGCCTCCACCACAACATTACCTAATGAATCCCATTTATTAACTACTCTGACATTGAAAAAATTCTTTCTAACGTTTGTGGCTCATCTGGGTACTAAGTTTCCACCTGTGTCCCCTTGTTCATGCTCCCCCCGCGTTAAAGAGTTTGTCTTTGTCCACCCTGTTAATTCCCCTGAGAATTTTGTAAGTGGTTATCATGTCTCCCCTTACTCTTTTGTTTTCCAGGGTTGTGAGGTTCAGCTCCCTTAGCCTTTCCTCGTAACTCATTCCTCTCAGTTCCGGGACCAGTCTGGTGGCATACCTCTGAATCATCAGTAACTTCGTCTTGTATTTAACTAGGTATGGACATTTGTGGCTCATTTGCGCACTCAGTTTCCACCTGAGTCCCCTAGTGCGTGTGTCCCTTGTGTTAAATAGCCTGTCTTTATCAACCCTGTCGATTCCCTCGAGAAAGTTGAATGTGGTGATCATGTCCCTCCTTACTCTTCTGTCTTCCAACGAAGTGAGGTTTAATTCCCGTAGTCTCTCCTCGCAGCTCATACCTCTCAGCTCGGGTACTAGTCTGGTGGCAAACCTTTGAACCTTTTCCAGTTTAGTCTTAGGCTTAACTAGATATGGACTCCATGCTGGAGCCACATACTCCAGGATTGGTCTGACATATGTGGTATATACTGTTCTGAAAGATTCCTTACACAAGTTTCTAAAGGCCGTGTGTGTGTACTCACCTAGTTGTACTCACCTAGTTGTGCTTGCGGGGGTTGAGCTCTGGCTGTTTGGTCCCGCCTCTCAACCGTCAATCAACAGGTGTACAGGTTTCTGAGCCTATTGGGCTCTATCATATCTACACTTGAAACTGTGTATGGAGTCAGCCTCCACCACATCACTTCCTAATGCATTCCATTTGTCAACCACTCTGACACTAAAAAAGGTCTTTCTAATATCTCTGTGGCTCAATTGGGCACTCAGTTTCCACCTGTGTCCCCTAGTGCGTGTGCCCCTTGTGTTAAATAGCCTGTCTTTATCAACCCCGTCGATTCCCTTGAGAATCTTGAAGTTGTGATCATGTCCCCCCTAACTCTTCTGTCTTCCAACGAAGTGAGGTTTAATTCCCGTAGTCTCTCGTCGTAGCTCATACCTCTCAGCTCGGGTACTAGTCTGGTGGCAACCTCTGAACCTTTTCCAGTTTAGTCTTATGCTTGACTAGATATGGACTCTATGCTGGAGCCGCATACTCCAGGATTGGTCTGACATATGTGGTATATACTGTTCTGAAAGATTCCTTACACAAGTTTCTAAAGACCGTTCTTATGTTAGCCAACCTGGCATATGCTGCTGATGTTATCCTCTTGATATGAGCTTCAGGGGACAGGTCTGGCGTGATATCAACCCCCAAGTCTTTCTCTCTCTCTGACTCTTGAAGTATTTCATCTCCCAAATGATACCTTGTATCTGGTCTCCTGCTCTCTACACCTATCTTCATTATATTACATTTGCTTTGGTTAAACTCTAACAACCATTTGTTCGACCATTCCTTCAGTTTGTCTAGGTCTTTTTGAAGACTCAAGCAGTCCTCCTCTGTCTTAATTATTCTCATAATTTTAGCATTGTCAGCAAACATTGAGAGGAATGAGTCTATACCCTCCGGGAGATCGTTTACGTATATCAGAAACAGGATAGTACCGAGTACAGAGCCCTGTGGGACTCCACTGGTGACTTCACGCCAATCTCAGGTCTCACCCCTCACTGTAACTCTTTGCTTCCTATTGCTTAGGTATTCCCTTATCCACTGGAGCTCTTTACCAGTTACTTCTGCCTGTCTCTCCAGCTTATGTATCAGCCTCTTATGGGGTACGGTGTCAAAGGCTTTCTGACAGTCCAAAAAATGCAATCCGCCCAGCCTTCTCTTTCTTGCTTAATCTATGTCACCTGGTCGTAGAATTCTATTAATCCAGTCAAGCAAGATTTACCCTCCCTGAACCCATGTTGGCGATTTGTCACGAAGTCCATTCTCTCCAGATGTGTTACTAGATTTTTTTCTCACGATCTTCTCCATCACCTTGCATGGTATACATGTTAAAGACACTGGCCTGTAGTTCAGTGCCTCTTGTTTGTCACCCTTTTTATATATTGGGACCACATTAACCGTCTTCCATATTTCTGGTAGGTCTCCTGTCTCCAGTGACCTACTATGCACTATGGAGAGTGGCAAGCCGAGTGCCTCTGCACACTTTTTCAATACCCATGGTGAGATCCCGTCTGGTCCAACAGATTTTCTCACATCCAGATCCAACAGGTGTCTTTTGATCTCATCGTGTCATTCACTGTATACCTGTCCTCGCCTGTTCTAAGTTTCATTACCTGATCTTTCACTGTTGTTTTCCTCCTGATGTGACTGTGGAGTAGCTTTGGTTCGGTCTTCACTTTGCTTGCTATAACATTTTCATAGTTTTTCTCTGCTTCCCTTCTCACACTAACATATTCATTCCTAGCTAGTTCTCTAGTATCTCTGTCTCTGCTTTCTGGTGTTTTGTCATTTCGGAAGTTCCTCCACGCCCTTTTGTTTAGTTCCTTTGCTTCCATACATACCCTATTATACCATGGATTCTTTTTTTGCTTCTCGGATTTTTCACTTTGCGCCGGGATAAACCTGTTTACTGCCTCCTAACACTTTTGGGTGATATAGTCCAACATGTCTTTTACAGACTTAACTCAGAGGTCTGTGTCCAATAGTATATCTCTTAGGAAACTTCTCATCTCCTCATAATTTCCCTTTCTGTATGCCAGCCTTTTGTTTCCTAGTTCTTTTTTAGGGGAGATAAGTCTAGCAAGTACTCAAAGATCAATACACTGTGATCACTCATTTCCAACGGTGTTTCCATCTTAAGATCCGTGTGTATGTGTTCCATAACACACATGCATGTGTGTACTCACCTAACTGTACTCACCTAATTGTGCTTGCGGGGGTTGAGCTCTTTGGTCTTGCTCTCTACTGTCAATCAACTGGTGTACAGATTCCTGAGCCTACTGGGCTCTATCATATCTACATTTGAAACTGTGTATGGAGTCAGCCTCCACCACATCACTTCCTAGTGCATTCCATTTATTAACTACTCTGACACTGAAAAAATTCTTTCTAACGTCTCTGTGGCTCATCTGGGTGCTAAGTTTCCACCTGTGTCCCCTTGTTCGTGTCCCACCCATGCTGAAGAGTTTATCTTTGTCTACCCTGTCAATTCCCCTGAGAATTTTGTAGGTGGTTATCATGTCTCCCCATACTCTTCTGTTTTCCAGGGATGTGAAGTTCAGCTCCTTTAGCCTTTCCTCGAAGCTCATTCCTCTCAGCTCTGGGACGAGCCTGTTGGCATACCGCTGAATTTTCTCTAACTTTGTCTTGTGTTTAACTAGGTATGGACTTCAGGCTGGAGCTGCATTCTCCAGGATTGGTCTTACATAAGTGGTATACAAGGTCTTGAACGATTCCTTACACAAGTTTCTAAAGGCAATTCTTATGTTGGCTAGTTTAGCATATGCCGCTGATGATATTCTTTTGATGTGGGCCTCTGGGGAAAAGTTCGGTGTGATATCAATCCCCAGATCTTTCTCTCTATTTGACTCTTGCAGGATTTCACCTCCCAGATGATACCTTGTGTTCAGCCTCCTGCTCCCTTCGCCTAATTTCATTACCTTACACTTTCCCGAATTGAACTTTAGCAGCCATTTTCTAGACCATTCCTCCAGTTTGTCCAGGTCATCCTATAGTCTCTGTCTATCTTCATCCGTCTTGATTCTTCTCATAATTTTTGCATCGTCAGCAAACATTGAGAGGAACGAGTCTATACCCTCCGGAAGATCGTTTACATATATTAGAAACAGGATGGGTACAAGTACTGAGCCCTGTGGGACTCCGCTGGTGACATCTGGCCACTCTGATATCTCCCCCCTTACCGTTACTCGTTGTTTCCCGTTGCTTAAGTACTCCCTTTTCCACTGGAGTACCTTCCCCTTTTACTCCTGCCTGTTGCTCCAACTTTTTAAACAGCCTTTTACGGGGTTCTGTGTCAAAGGCTTTCTGGCAGTCCAGGAAAATGCAGTCGGCCCCACCCTTTTCTTTCCTGCCTAATTTTTGTTTCCTGGTCATAGAATTCTATTAAATCCGTGAGGCACGATTTACCATCCCTAACCCATGTTGATGGTGCGTTACAAAGTTATTTCCCTCCAGATGCTCTACGAGCCTTTTCCTACCACCTGGTAGCCTGGTGGATAGCGCGCAGGACTCGTAATTCTATGGCGCGGGTTCGATTCCCGCACCAGGCAGAAACAAATTGGCAAAGTTTCTTTCACCCCTGAATGCCCCTGTTACCTAACAGTAAATAGGTACCTGGGAGTTAGTCAGCTGTCCCGGGCTGCTTCCTGGGGTGTGTGTGTGTGTGTGGTGTGGGGGAAAAAAAGTAGTTAGTAAACAGTTGAGAGGCGGGCCGAAAGAGCAAATCTCAACCCCCGCAAACACTATTAGGTGAATACACACACACACACAAACACTCACTCATACTCTCTCTCTCTCTCTCTCTCTCTCTCTCTCTCTCTCTCTCTCTCTCTCTCTCTCTCTCTCTCTCTCTCTCTCTCTCTCTCTCTCTCTCTCTCTCTTTCCAGTAAATTTATGTTCGTTTATTAATTTATTCATCTTTTCGGTTGATAATATTGTGCTCTACTAATTGCTGTCGGGTAATTTAACGCCCTTCCATCACATACGCTACCGGTTGATAAGGTGTTTCAACCTGTCAGGCTCAAGTCAGGCTCGTTAAAGCCGCGGCAGTCCCCTCCACCCCTACGGCGCATTAGGTCATGTAAGGTATTGAGATTCTGTTTGCGTTTATTTGTATTTGAAATACATGGATGAAGCATTTACAGAGTTGCGATTCGAACGGAGGTTGTCAACAAAGCACTCTTCGAGAAATGTTCGAATGTCATCAGTTGTGAGTTGTGAGTAAGCTTTCTTTCACTCATAATGAATGGGGGTTGGTAGCTGGATTAAAGAGCATTTGCCCTTAGTTGATGAGGACGTGCTTATGTGGTCGTAGAACTCTAACACTCTCAGTCACTGTGAGTGAGAGACTAACACACTCAGTCACTGTGAGTGAGAGACTAACACACTCAGTCACTGTGAGTGAAGGACCCTAACACTCTCAGTCACTGTGAGTGAGAGACTAACACACTCAGTCACTGTGAGTGAGAGACTAACACACTCAGTCACTGTGAGTGAAGGACCCTAACACTCTCAGTCACTGTGAGTGAGAGACTAACACACTCAGTCACTGTGAGTGAAAGACCCTAACACGCTCAGTCACTGTGAGTGAGAGACTAACACACTCAGTCACTGTGAGTGAAAGACCCTAACACGCTTAGTCACTGTGAGTGAGAGACTAACACACTCAGTCACTGTGAGTGAAGGACCCTAACACACCCAGTCACTGTGAGTGAAAGACCCTAACACGCTTAGTCACTGTGAGTGAGAGACTAACACACTCAGTCACTGTGAGTGAAGGACCCTAACACACTCAGTCACTGTGAGTGAAAGACCCTAACACGCTTAGTCACTGTGAGTGAGAGACTAACACACTCAGTCACTGTGAGTGAAAGACCCTAACACGCTTAGTCACTGTGAGTGAGAGACTAACACACTCAGTCACTGTGAGTGAAAGACCCAAACACGCTCAGTCACTGTGAGTGAAAGACCCTAACACACCCAGTCACTGTGAGTGAGAGACTAACACACTCAGTCACTGTGAGTGAAGGACCCTAACACACCCAGTCACTGTGAGTGAGAGACTAACACGCTCAGTCACTGTGAGTGAAGGACCCTAACACACCCAGTCACTGTGAGTGAAGGACCCTAACACGCTTAGTCACTGTGAGTGAAGGACCCTAACACACTCAGTCACTGTGAGTGAAGGACCCTAACACACCCAGTCACTGTGAGTGAGAGACTAACACGCTCAGTCACTGTGAGTGAAGGACCCTAACACACTCAGTCACTGTGAGTGAAGGACCCTAACACACCCAGTCACTGTGAGTGAAGGACCCTAACACACTCAGTCACTGTGAGTGAGAGACTAACACACTCAGTCACTGTGAGTGAGAGACTAACACGCTCAGTCACTGTGAGTGAAAGACTCTAACACGCTCAGTCACTGTGAGTGAAAGACCCTAACACGCTCAGTCACTGTGAGTGAAAGACTAACACACTCAGTCACTGTGAGTGAAGGACCCTAACACACCCAGTCACTGTGAGTGAGAGACTAACACGCTCAGTCACTGTGAGTGAAAGACCCTAACACACTCAGTCACTGTGAGTGAGAGACTAACACACTCAGTCACTGTGAGTGAAAGACCCTAACACGCTCAGTCACTGTGAGTGAAAGACCCTAACACACCCAGTCACTGTGAGTGAAGGACCCTAACACACTCAGTCACTGTGAGTGAGAGACTAACACACTCAGTCACTGTGAGTGAAAGACCCTAACACACTCAGTCACTGTGAGTGAGAGACTAACACACTCAGTCACTGTGAGTGAAGGACCCTAACACACCCAGTCACTGTGAGTGAGAGACTAACACGCTCAGTCACTGTGAGTGAAAGACCCTAACACGCTCAGTCACTGTGAGTGAAGGACCCTAACACACCCAGTCACTGTGAGTGATGGACCCTAACACACTCAGTCACTGTGAGTGAAGGACCCTAACACACTCCGTCACTGTGAGTGAAGGACCCTAACACGCTCAGTCACTGTGAGTGAAAGACCCTAACACACCCAGTCACTGTGAGTGAAGGACCCTAACACACTCAGTCACTGTGAGTGAAGGACCCTAACACACTCAGTCACTGTGAGTGAAGGACCCTAACACACTCAGTCACTGTGAGTGAAGGACCCTAACACGCTCAGTCACTGTGAGTGAAGGACCCTAACACACCCAGTCACTGTGAGTGAAGGACCCTAACACACTCAGTCACTGTGAGTGAAGGACCCTAACACACTCAGTCACTGTGAGTGAAGGACCCTAACACACTCAGTCACTGTGAGTGAAGGACCCTAACACACTCAGTCACTGTGAGTGAAGGACCCTAACACACTCAGTCACTGTGAGTGAAGGACCCTAACACGCTCAGTCACTGTGAGTGAAAGACCATAACCCCAAGACTAGACCGAACAAATCCCTTCCCGTCATCTTCAGCATCTCTCGATATCTCGAGTCATCCCTATTATCCTATGATCCCTCACCCATTCCAGCCCATTCCTATACTCCTCCCCCCATTCCACCACCATCAACCATCTCCCCCCCCCCCCTTCCCTCCTTCCCCCACACCCCATCCCCCCCCCTCCCCCTCGCGCCACGGCTGTGACTGGGCCGGGTGATGCCCAGGTGTGTAAGAGATAAGATCTGCATAATATGTCAGGTGTTTGTCCCGGAGCCTCACCTGTCGTCCACTGTGATCAATACCTGAGGGAGCTGATTGGAGAACAGAGATACCCGAAATAAATTAATAATATATTATACAGTTTCACAATTATATAGTTGTAATGGCATATAATTAACAAAATCCCTGGTAGATTTTAGCAGGTGTTGATGTTTAATGAGTATTTTATTCAACGTTTATATATTTGTATTTGTGTAAAGCTAAAAATCGCTCGTCCAAAACGAGGAGATAAGTGCATGGAAGACTATAGACGTCACCTTACCGTAGTGAGTGTTTGGGGAGCACTGTTAGGTGAGCACCCGCCCCTAGCACGGCATACATAATACTGAGAGTGAGATGTGCTTCTCGGGGACACACAGACAGGTATACAAATGGACGGAGTAGCCTCTGTCCATTTGTATACATGTTTATCTATCTACAGAAGTAGACAAGCACGTACGAACGTACGCGCGCGCACACACACACACACACACACACGCACACACACACACACACACGCACAAACCGAGGCCATACAGGGCCTCGTAACCTGGTGGATAGCGCGTAGGACTCGTAATTCTGTGGCGCGGGTTCGATTCCCTCACGAGGCAGAAACAAATGGGCAAAGTTTCTTTCACCCTGAATGCCCCTGTTACCTAGCAGTAAATATGTACCTGGGAGTTAGTCAGCTGTCACGGGCTGCTTCCTGGTGTGTGTGTGTGTGTGTGTGTGTGTGTGTGTGTGTGTGTGTGTGTGTGTGTGTGTGTGTGTGTGTGTGTGTGTGTGTGTGTGTGTGTGTGTGTGTGTGTGTGTGTGTGTGTGGTGTGGAAAAAAAAGTAGTTAGTAAACAGTTGACTGACAGTTGAGAGGCGGGCCGAAAGAACAAAGCTCAACCCCCGCAAACACAACTAGGTGAATTCACAACTAGGTGAATACACACACTCACACACACACACACACACACACACACACACACACACACACACACACACACACACACACACACACACACACACACACACACACACACACACACACACCACACACACACACACACACACACACACACACACACACAACTGGAAACAGGAGGCCAGGCACAGGATACAGAATAGGAGATGAAGTACTTAATGAAACAGACAGAGAGAAAGATCTAGGAGTTGATATCACACCAAACCTGTCTCCTGAAGCCCACATAAAGAGAATAACGTCTGCGGCATATGCGAGGCTGGCTAACATCAGAACGGCGTTCAGGAACCTGTGTAAGGAATCATTCAGAATCTTGTACACCACATATGTAAGACCAATCCTGGAGTATGCGGCCCCAGCATGGAGCCCGTACCTTGTCAAGCACAAGACGAAGCTGGAAAAAGTCCAAAGGTATGCTACTAGACTAGTCCCAGAACTAAGAGGCATGAGTTATGAGGAAAGGCTGCGGGAAATGCACCTCACGACACTGGAAGACAGAAGAGTAAGGGGGGACATGATCACAACCTACAAAATCCTCAGGGGAATCGACCGGGTAAACAAGGACGAACTTTTCAACACTGGTGGGACGCGAACAAGGGGACACAGGTGGAAGCTGAGTACCCAAATGAGCCACAGAGACGTTAGAAAGAACTTTTTCAGTGTCAGAGTAGTTAGCAAATGGAATGCATTAGGAAGTGATGTGGTGGAGGCTGACTCCATTCACAGTTTCAAATGTAGATATGATAGAGCCCAATAGGCTCAGGAATCTGTACACCAGTTGATTGACGGTTGAGAGGCGGGACCAAAGAGCCAGAGCTCAACCCCCGCAAGCACAATTAGGTAAGTACAATTAGGCAATTAGGTAAGTACACACACACACACACATACACACACACACATTCAAACGCAAAACGAAGTTAAAAAAGTTCAGAGGTATGCCACCAGGCTAGTCCCCGAGCTGAGAAGAATGAGCTATGAGGAAAGATTACTGAAACTAAACCTCACCACACTGGAAGACAGAGGAGTAACGGAAGAAATGCTCACCACCTACAAAATTATCAGAGTAATTGAGAGGGTGGATAAGGATAAACTGTTTAACACGGGTGGAACGCGAACAAGGGGACAAAGGTGGAAACTGAGTACCCAGATGAGCCACAGAAACGTTAGAAAGAATTTTTTCAGTGTCAGAGTAGTTAATAAATGGAATGCACTAGGAAGTGATGTGGTGGAGGCTGACTCCATACACAGTGTCATATGTAGATATGATAGAGCCCAGTTGACTCAGGAACCGGTACACCAGTTGATTGACAGTTGAGAGGCGGGACCAGAGAGACAAAGCTCAACCCCCGCAAGCACCATTAGGTGTGTACAATTTGGTGAGTACACACACACACACCTGGTAGCCTGGTGGATAGCGCGCAGGACTCGTAATTCTATGGCGCGGGTTCGATTCCCGCACCAGGCAGAAACAAATGGGCAAAGTTTCTTTCACCCTGAGTGCCCCTGTTACCTAGCAGTAAATAGGTACCTGGGAGTTAGTCAGCTGTCCTGGGGTGTGTGTGTGTGTGTGTGTGTGTGTGTGTGTGTGGTGTGGAAAAAAAGTAGTTAGTAAACAGTTGAGAGGCGGACCGAAAGAGCAAAGCTCAACCCCCGCAAACACAACTAGGTGAATACACACACTCACATATACAGACAAGACACTGAGTCTGAGTCAAGGGAGGGTAGACACATGAGGCCGCGCTCGTCGGGTAAGGCTTCATATTTCGGGATATCAGAGGGATACAAGGGAAACATCGTTGCTGAGTGATAGTACAGAGTGCAACACACCGATTAGAAAATAGCAATTTCATGGATTGTATCCGATAGTGTAAATTAGTCAAGATCAGCGGGTACGACATCAGTGCCAAGACAGACACGTTGCCGCCATGGTTGGTCAGAGTGTATATAATTAGATGTGATAAAGAAGATCAAAGCAAATAGTGAAGAAGTGAGTCTAAATGTGTAGCATTAGAGCTATATCGTTGCTAAGAGGAACAAGAAGCTGATTACTGGTGATATATAGCAACAATGTGGAGTGACCTACGCCTGGCAGCGACGTGAACACCAGCAGGCCTACAGGAGCAGGACAACAGTACCTCTGACACCTGTTTGTACTGTGGGATGTTTTGGATAAATGGTAAGACTTCTCAATAAGTCAGTCAATCACACGGTGTACAGTGTTATTGCAATATAATAGTTAGTCTTGGATTAAGTTAACAAACGGAAACGAACCTCAAGAGACAATATACGGCTCACGTGGGACCTAGTTTCGTGGCGCATAAGTGTTAAAAAAAACACTACGCCCTACACCGGACAGCCCCGCACCTTCTCTCACTCCCTCTCTCCCACGCCACCCCTCCACCGGTTACCCTCCCCCCCCCAGTATACCACCCCTCTCACAATAAACACACACACACAAACACACCTTAAACACTGTCCCCACCCATCCAGATCACACACACACAAGCACAAACACGCACACATACACTCAAACGCACACACACCCCATCTCGCCTCCCTCCTCTCTCTCGCTTCTTCCTCTCTTTTCCTGCTCTCTCTCCCTTCTCCCTCTCTTTTCCTGCTCTCTCTCCCTCCCCCCCCTCCCCTCTCTCTCTCTCTCTCTCTCTCTCTCTCTCTCTCTCTCTCTCTCTCTCTCTCTCTCTCTCTCTCTCTCTCTCTCTCTCTCTCTCTCTCTCTCTCTCTCTCTCTCTCTCTCTCTCTCTCTCTCTCTCTCTCTCTCTCTCTCTCTTCTCCCCTTCCCTTCCCTTCTCATCTCTCTCTCTCTCTCTCTCCCCCCTTCTCTCTCTCCCTCTCTCTCTCTCTCTCTCTCCCCTCTATCTCTCTCATATGGAAAAACATAGCAGGGAGAGTAACTCGGGGAAGTAACCTCAGGGACACAAACATGGTAGGGACAAACTCAGAGGACGGGGAGGAACTGGAAGCCTGGATTAGGGTAACATTCCAGCAACTGTGGAATGAATTCAGTGAAGGACTAAGGGTAATGAGGAAGAAAGTAACCAACCTGTAAGATGAACTTAGGGCAGCAAAGGAGGAGATAAGAAGCCTGAAGGAGACTCCTCCCCAATACCAGATACAAACCATCCCTCAAGAATGATGCTACTGTTGAGGGGACTTCTACAAAACAACCCTTATTTGCATAATTGTTGGAAAAGAGCCCTGAAGTTAAGTCTGCAGTTAGGGAAGTTGCCATGGAAGTGGCTTCTTCTCGGGAAGCAGATAGGTGTACTAGCCGGCTGATAAAGTGAAAAAGAGCAGTAGTAATAGTAGACATGAAGGAGCAAACAGGGACCAGTCCAGTGGAAAGGAGAGACAAGGACAAAATTAAAGTTAATGAGATCCTTAAAGGGGTAAAGATAGAGAGGGCTATCTTATCTTGAGGTTATATCTTGAGATGATTTCGGGGCTTTTTTTTAGTGTCCCCGCGGCCCGGTCCTAGACCAGGCCTCCACCCCTAGGAAGCAGCCCGTGACAGCTGACTAACTCCCAGGTACCTATTTACTGCTAGGTAACAGGGGCATTCAGGGTGAAAGAAACTTTGCCCATATGTTTCTGCCTAGTGCGGGAATCGAACCCGCGCCACAGAATTACGAGTCCTGCGCGCTATCCACCAGGCTACGAGGCCCCCCCAAAGTGACCAAAATGGGCTGACCAAAATATTGAAAAGGTTTTCAGGATAGGATGGTATAACAAGGACAGAGACCAAGTGATAAAGGTGGTATTCACGAGCGAGAAAACAAAAGAGGACTTGTTAGCAAGGAAGAGCGGACTAGCAAATGTACAAAAGTTCAAAAATATATTCCTGCAGAGGGATATGACAAGGGACGGGAGAATGAGGGCAGCAGCCACGAGGAGGGAGCGCAGGGAGAAAGGAATCTGGAAGCCACAACCCTGAGCCCTACAATCCCAGAGGGGAGCAGGGAACCCTCCACAAGCAGCTCAACAGACACAGTGAGAGAAGCACCTCCCCCATCCTCCACCCAATAGATGCCCTACCTTTTCCAACCCCTGATGCCCAAGGTGCCCACCTTGTGCACCCCCCCCCCACTTCCCCCTCCCCAGGATCTTCCTTCTCCCCCACCCCCCATGCCCTCCATTTGCCCAACCCCCTTAAACTCTCCAGTATCCCCCACCCTCCTGAGCCTTCCCATCTCCCCCACTCTCCTAAGCCCTCCCTTCTTCCCCATCCCCCTCAGCATTCCCTTTCCTCCAAACCCCCCCCCCCAAGCCCTCCTTCTTTTTATGCTCCCCCAAGAACCCCATTCCTACCAATCCTCCCAAGCCCTCCCTCCTCCTATACCCCCCCAAGCCTCCCCTTCTCCCACAATCCCCAAAGCCTCCCCTCTCACCCACTCCCCCAAGCTTCCCCCTCTCACCCCCCAAGCCTCCCCCACCTCCCCATCCCCCAAGCCTCCCCCACCTCCCCATCCCCCAAGCCTCCCCCACCTTCCCATCCCCCAAGTCCTTTTTTCCCCCAACCCCCCAAGCCCTCCCTCCTACACCACCCTCCCTGTACCAGATCCTCCCAGCCCCCACACACCCCAGATCCACCAGGTCCCCCTTCATAGGCCCTCCCATCCCGGTCCCTCCATGTTTCCCTGCTTCAGGGGACGGAATAGGATCTAAGAAAGGACAGAAGATAGTCATTTTCAGGGTGATGTACTCGAACATAGATGGGTTAACAAACAAGGCAAGTGAACTAAGGGAAAGAGCACAAGAAGTGAACCCATATGTAATCGGACTCACAGAAACAAAACTCTCAGGAATCATAACGAATGCCGTGTTTCCCAGGAGTACACATTAATAAGGAAAGAGAGGGAAGGTAGGGGAGGAGGCAGAGTGGCCCTACTCATGAGAAAGGAATGGAGTTTTAAGGAGATGGCTATCCCGGGCTGTGAGATGTTCAGAGACTACATAGCAGGCACCATGACAATGGGAGGACCAAAAGTGGTAGCAGCAGTGATATATAATCCTCCACCAACTTCTGCTTCCTGTAGTAATAGATCCCATCTGCTCTTCATGGGGGACTTCAGTCACAGAAGGATTGACTGGGAGAACAAGGAACCGTATGGAGGCGAGGATACGTGAAGAGCCAAACTAATGGAAGTGGCGACAAGAAACGGTCTAAGCCAGCATGTCAGGGAACCCACTAGGATGAGAGGAAACGATGAACGAGCGAGACTCGACCAAGTCTTCACTCTGAACGACTCCGACCTAAGAGAAATCGGTTTCGAGGCCCCAGTAGAAATGAGCGACCACAGTGTATTGGTGTTTGAGTACCTGATTGAAGAAAGGTTATTGAACTCGAGGAGGGATACCGAAACCAAAAGGTTAGCATACCGAAAGGGAAACTATAAGGAGATAAGAAAATTCCTAACAGATATAACATGGGAAACAGAGCACAGGGGAAAGACGGCCATGGAAAGACATGATGTACTACCTCACGCAGAAGTGCAAGGAAGCAGCAAACAAGTTTGTCGAAGTCCAAAAGGAAAACAATGAAATGAGAAACCCATGGTTTAATCAGAGATGTAGGCTAGCTAAGCAGCAAAGTAAAAGGGCATGGAGGAACTATAGGAATAACAGGACACTTGAAAGCAGAGAAAGATACCAGAATGCCAGGAATGAATATGTCAGGATGAGAAGAGAGGCAGAAAGACAATACGAAAATGACATCGCAAGCAAGGCAAAGACTCAGCCTAAATTGCTCCACAGCCACGTCAGGAGAAAAACAACAGTAAAGGAACGGGTAATGAAATTAAGGATAGGGACAGAAGGATTCATTACAAACGACAAGGAAGTGTATGAGGAACTCAATAAGAAATTCCAGGAGCTGTTCACCTTAGAGCAAGGAGAAATTCCAGAGATAAGAGAGGGAAGAGTTAACCACGAACCACTAGAAGAGTTTGAGATTACCAGTGGGGAAGTAAGGAAGCTGTTACTAGAGTTGGATGTGACAAAGGCTATAGGCCCAAATGGAGTCTTTCCTTTGATACAAAAGGAGGGAGCAAAAGCACTGTGCCTACCACTCTCCATAGTGTATAAGAAATCACTGGCAACACGGGAACTGCCAGAAATTTGGAAAACTGCTAATGTAGTCCCGATATACAAGAAAGGGGGATAGACAAGAGGCACTGAACTACAGGCCAGTGTCCCTAACCTGCATACCATGCAAGCTGATAGAGGAGATTGTGCAAAGAAAGCTAGTGGAACATCTGGAGCGTATGAACTTTGTAACACAGCATCAACATGAGTTCAGGGATGGCAAGCCCTGCCTCACAAGGTTAACTGAATTCTACGACCAGGAACAAACATCAGGCAAGAAAGACAGTGCCTGAAAGCAAATTTTTGGATTGCCAGAAAGCCTTTGATACAGTACCACATAAGAGGCTAGTGAAAAACATGGAGATGCAGGTTGGAGTGAAAGAGAAGGTACTCCATTGGATAAGGGAGTACCTAAGCAACAGAAGACAAGGAGTCACTGTGAGGGGTGAGGTCCCAGATTGCCGAGACGTCACGAGTGGAGTCCCCGTAGGGGTCTGTCCTTGGATCTATACTGTTTCTGATATATATAAATGATCTCCCAGAGGGTATAGACTCGTTTCTCTCAATGTTTGGTGATGATAGAAATATTATGAGGAGGATTGAGACAGAGGATGATAGTAGGAGCCTACAAGATGACCTAGACAGACTGAATGAATGGTCCAACAAATGGCTGCTAAAGTTCAACCCGTGTAAATGCAAAGTAATGAAACTAGGCGGTGGAAACAGGAGGCCAGACACAGGATACAGAATACGAGATGAAGTACTTCATGTAACGGACAGAGAGAAAGATCTAGGAGTTGATATCACACCAAACCTGTCTCCTGAAGCCCACATAAAAAGAATTACGTCTGCTGCATATGCGAGGCTCGATAACATCAGAACAGCCTTCAGGAACCTGTGTAAGGAATCATTTAGAATCTTGAATACCACCTATGTCAGACAAATCCTGGAGTATGCGGCCCCAGCATGGAGCCCGTACCTTGTCAATCACAGGACGAAGCTGGAAAAAGTTCAGAGGTATGCCACTAGACTAGTCCCAGAACTAAGAGGCATGAGTTACGAGGAAAGGCCGTGGGAAATGCACCTTATGACAATGGAAGACAGAAGAGTAAGAGGAGACATGATCACGACATACAAAATCCTCAGGGGAATTGACAGGGTAGACAAGGATAAACTGTTTAACATTGGTGGTACGCAAACAAGGGAACACAGGTGGAAACTGAGTATCCAAATGAGCTACAGGAACGTTAGAAAGAACTTTTTCAGTGTCAGAGTAGTTAACAGGTGGAATGCATTAGGCAGTGATGTGGTGGAGGCTGACTCCACACACAGTTTTAAATGTAGATATGACAGAGCCCAGTAGGCTCAGGAATCTGTACACCTGTTGATTGACAGTTGAGAGGCGGGACCAAAGAGCCAAAGCTCAACCCCCGCAAACAGAAATAGGTGAGTACAAATTGCTAAGTACACACACACACACACACACACACACACACACACACACACACACACACACACACACACACACACACACACACACACACACACACACACACACACACACACACACACACACTTTGGGTCAGTCTTTGATCGTGAGCAGACGTGTAGGGTCAGCGGTCCGCGTTAACTGAGGGAACAATAGGGTTCAAGGGAGCGGGTGTACTGTGCAGTGAGAATCGGGACAGTGTAAATTGAACAGTGGCATTGTAATGCAACAGTGATCACATCTCGTGGTGAATTATCTTAGTGAATTTAGAGAAGATAGCTAGTGAAGATCGACTTCTTGAGGAAGCATCAGTCGCATCAGCCGGGACCCACGTGGAGACCTGAAGACCTCACAGGATTATCGACGACACACCGTGTATTCACCTAGAGTGCTTGTGGGGGGCTGGCTGGTAAGTGTCTCTCATAAGTTTTCAACAGTGTACAAGGTTTATATAATATCATATCATAGACACTATTGCATTCCACTCAATAATACAATCGTAATAATACAATCGTGGTAGACAGGTAACAGGGACAGCAACTGTGAGCTCACTGGGAACCCAGATAAGCCGCTAATCCTCCCCCACCCGCCGTAATCTGAAGACTACACCTCACCCATCTCTTAACCCCCCATCTCACTCTCCCAACACACCCCCCCCCCCCCCACCACCACTCCCACTCTCCCAAAACACCCCCCCCCCCCCCCACCCCCACCACACCCACTCACACTAGGACTATTCTTGCTCTCTCTCTTGCTCTCTCTCTCTTGACAAGGGCAAAATGGCAGGTGGACGCCACAGGGACACAGGGAACAGCCAAATTGATCAAACGAGGGACATGTTAACCCAAGTTCTGGAGGAATTCAGGAAGGAGATGCAGGAAATGAGGATTACAATTAACAACCTGCAAAGTGAGCTGACATCAGCAAGGGAGGAGATCAAATCCCTCACAGAAAAAAATAAAGAGACCGAGCATCAGATTATCATCCAAAGGGAAGGTGGGAATGTTACATTGGAAGGAAATGCCTCTGTACCTGAAACATTTGTAGACATACTGAAAAAGAGCTCAGAAGCAATGGACACAATGAGGGAGGTAGCGATGCAAGCAGCCACCTCACAGGAAGCAGCAAGGTGCACCACTCAGCTGCTGGAGAGGAAAAGACCAGTGGTAGTTGTAGGCATCAAAGAACAGGAAGGATCCAACAGGCAAGAATGGAATAGCAAGGACAGAGAGGCAGTACAGGGGCTAATGAAGGGGTTACAGATGGAAGGGGCTGAACGAAACATTGAGAAGGTTTTCAGGTTGGGCTGGTACAACAAGGACAGAAACCGACTTGTAAAGGTGGTGTTTACAAACGAAACCACGAAGGAGGATATTCTCAAAAGGAAGAGTCGACTGAAGTATGTGGAGGGATACAAAAAAGTATTCCTGCAGAGGGACAAAACGAAGGAGGGGAGAGCCAGGGCAGCAGAGGCAAGGAGGAAGCGCAGGGAGGGAGAAGCAAACCAGGAAATCACAGCCCCCAACACAACAGTCCTAGAGACAAGAGGCGAACCCAAAACCAGCATCCCAGCAACACCAGAGGGGAGGGCAACCCCACCACCCCCCTCTGCATAGAAACCTTCCCTTCCCTTCACCCTACCTGCCCCTACCCCCCCCCCTCCCTCCCCCCCCCACCCCATTCTTACCCTGTCATCCCTTCCCCATTTCCATCATGTCCTCCCTCCCCCTTCATCCCATACCCTCCCTATCCCTCATCCCCCCTCACCCTGTATCCTCCATGTCCCCCCTATCTCCTTAACCCACACCCTACCTGTCCCCCCTTCCATGAAACCCCCACCCCTCACCCCAAATTCCCCTGAAACCCTGCAAACCACCTCACAGATCATCTCACCCACTGCAAAGCTTCCCACACCAGCAGAATGCTCGCCAAGAAAGGGACAAGAAAATGAACTGAAGAAAGTGAGCTTCAAGGCAATGTACACTAATATAGATGGAATTACAAATAAAACAAGTGAACTCGGAGAATGGGCACTAGAAGAAAACCCAGACATAATAGCACTTACAGAAACAAAGCTAACAAACACTATAACAAATGCAGTGTTTCCACAGGGCTACTATGTAGTGAGGAAAGAGAGAGAAGGGAGAGGAGGAGGTGGTGTAGCTTTGCTACTAAGAGAAGGTTGGAGTTTCGAAGAGATGGTAATTCAGAACTGTGAAGGTTTCAGTGACTACATATCAGGCACCACAGCAACTGGAGGACGGAAAATTATAGTAGTAGTCATATATAACCCCCCACCGAATGTCAGAAGACCCAGACAGGAATATGATAGAAACAACTTGGCCACCATCAATATAATAGAGAGAGCAGCTTCTGTGGCTAGCAGGAATGGATCCAGGCTACTAATCATGGGAGACTTCAACCATGGAAAGATAGATTGGGGATACAGAGACCCACATGGAGGCCCAGACACATGGAGAGCTAAGCTGCTGGATGTGGCAACAAGAAACTTTCAAAGTCAACACGTCAAGGGACCGACAAGAACGAGAGGAGGGGATGAACCAGCCTTGCTTGATCTGATATTTACCCTAAATGAGTCGGATATAAGGGAAGTTAAGTTGGAAGCCCCCTTGGGAATGAGTGATCATAGTGTATTGAGCTTTGAGTACCTGGTTGAGCTAGGAATTATCACCCCCAAAAAAGAACTGGGAAACAAAAGGCTGGCATACCGAAAGGGAAACTATGAGGAGATGAATAAATTCCTATGGGATATACATTGGGACACAGAACTCGGAACCAAGTCCGTACAAGACATGATGGACAATGTCACCCAAAAATGTCAGGAGGCTGTAAGCAGGTTTGTCCCAGCCCAACAGGAAAAAACAGAGAAGCAAAGGAAGAATCCGTGGTTTAATAGGGAATGTATGAAAGCAAAGGAGCTGAACAAAAGGGCATGGAGGAACTTCCGTAATAATAGAACACCAGAAAGTAGAGAGAGATACCAGAGAACCAGGAACGAGTATGTTAGTGTGAGAAGAGCAGCTGAGAAAAGGTATGAAAATGATATAGCTAATAAAGCCAAGACCGAACCAAAGCTACTACACAGTCACATCAGGAGGAAGACAACAGTGAAGGAACAGGTGATGAAACTTAGGGTGGACGAGGACGGGTACACAGAGAATGACAAAGAGGTGTGTGAAGAACTCAACAAAAGGTTCCAGGAGGTCTTTACAATAGAACAGGGAGAAGTCACGGCGCTGGGAGAGGTGGCAGCAAACCAGGTGACCTTGGAAAGGTTCGAAATTACAAGAGATGAGGTCAAGAAGCACCTATTGGAGCTGGATGTGAGAAAAGCTGTTGAGCCGGATGGAATCTCACCATGGGTATTGAAAGAGTGTGCAGGAGCACTTTGCTTGCCACTCTCCATAGTTTATAGTAGGTCACTGGAAACGGGAGATCTACCAGAAGTATGGAAGACTGCTAATGTAGTACCAATATTTAAAAAGGGTGACAGACAAGAGGCACTGAACTACAGGCCAGTGTCCTTAACTTGTATACCATGCAAGGTGATGGAGAAGATTGTGAGAAAAAACCTAGTAACACATCTGGAGAGAAGAGACTTCGTGACAACCCATCAACATAGGTTCAGGGAGGGTAAATCTTGCCTTACAGGCTTGATAGAATTCTATGATCAGGTGACAAAGATTAAACAAGAAAGAGAAGGATGGGCGGATTGCATTTTTTTGGACTGTCGGAAAGCCTTTGACACAGTACCCCATAAAAGGTTGATGCATAAGCTGGAGAAACAGGCAGGAATAACTGGTAGGGCGCTCCAGTGGATAAGGGAGTACCTAAGCAATAGGAAGCAGAGAGTTATAGTGAGGGGTGAGACCTCAGACTGGCATGAAGTCACCAGTGGAGTCCCACAAGGCTCTGTGCTTGGACCTATCCTGTTTCTGATATACGTAAATGATCTCCCAGAGGGTATAGACTCATTCCTCTCAATGTTTGCTGACGACGCCAAAATTATGAGAAGGATTAAGACGGAGGAGGACAGCTTGAGGCTTCAAGAAGACCTGGACAAGCTGCAGGAATGGTCGAACAAATGGATGTTAGAGTTTAACCCAAGCAAATGTAATGTAATGAAGATAGGGGTAGGAAGCAGAAGACCAGATACAAGGTACCACTTGGGAGATGAAATACTTCAAGAGTCAGAGAGAGAGAAAGACCTGGGGGTTGATATCACGCCAGACCTGTCCCCTGGAGCTCATATCAAGAGGATAACATCAGCAGCATATGCCAGGTTGGCTAACATAAGAACGGCCTTTAGAAACTTGTGTAAGGAATCTTTCAAAACATTATATACCACATATATCAGACCAATCCTGGAGTATGCGGCTCCAGCATGGAGTCCATATCTAGTCAAGCATAAGACTAAACTGGAAAAGGTTCAAAGGTTTGCCACCAGACTAGTACCCGAACTGAGAGGTATGAGCTACGAGGAGAGACTACGGGAATTGAACCTCACTTCGTTGGAAGACAGAAGAGTTAGGGGGGACATGATCACCACATTCAAGATTCTCAAGGGAATCGACAGGGTTGATAAAGACAGGCTATTTAACATAAAGGGCACACGCACTAGGGGACACAGGTGGAAACTGAGTGCCCAAATGAGCCACAGATATATTAGAAAGAACTTTTTTAGTGTCAGAGTGGTTGACAAATGGAATGCATTAGGAAGCAATGTGGTGGAGGCTGACTCCATACACAGTTTCAAGTGTAGATATGATAGAGCCCAATAGGCTCAGGAACCTGTACACATGTTGATTGACGGATGAGAGGCGGGACCAAAGAGCCAGAGAACAACCCCCGCAAGCACAACTAGGTGAGTACAACTAGCTGAGTACACATACACACACACACACACACACACACACACACACACACACACACACACACACACACACACACACACACACACACACACACACACACACACACACACACACAGTAGTGAGGAAATGTAGTTCCTATGTAGTGAGGAAAGAGAGAGAAGGGAGAGGAGGAGATGGTGTAGCTTTGCTACTAAGAGAAGGTTGGAGTTTTGAAGAGATGGTAATTCAGAACTGTGAAGGTTTCAGTGACTACATATCAGGCACCATAGCAACTGGAGGACAGAAAATTATAGTAGTAGTCATATATAACCCCCACCGAATGTCAGAAGACCCAGACAGGAATATGATAGAAACAACTTGGCCACCATCAATATAATAGAGAGAGCAGCTTCTGTGGCTAGCAGGATTGGATCCAGGCTACTAATCATGGGAGACTTCAACCATGGAAAGATAGATTGGGGGAACAGAGACCCACATGGAGGCCCAGACACATGGAGAGCTAAGCTGCTGGAAGTGGCAACAAGAAACTTTCTAAGTCAACACGTCAAGGGACCGACAAGAACGAGAGGAGGGGATGAACCAGCCTTGCTTGATCTGATATTTACCCTAAATGAGTCGGATATAAGGGAAGTTAAGTTGGAAGCCCCCTTGGGAATGAGTGATCATAGTGTACAGAGCTTTGAGTACCTGGTTGAGTTAGTAATTATCACCCCCAAAAAAGAACTGGGAAACAAAGGGCTGGCGTACCGAAAGGGAAACTATGAGGAGATGAATAAATTCCTATGGGATATACATTGGGACACAGAACTCGGAACCAAGTCCGTACAAGACTTGCTGGACTATGTCACCCAAAAATGTCAGGAGGCTGCAAGCAGGTTTGTCCCAGCCCAACAGGAAAAAACAGAGAAGCAAAGGAAGAATCCGTGGTTTAATAGGGAATGTATGAAAGCAAAGGAGCTGAACAAAAGGGCATGGAGGAACTTCCGTAATAACAGAACACCAGAAAGTATAGAGAGATACCAGAGAACCAGGAACGAGTATGTTAGTGTGAGAAGAGCAGCTGAGAAAAGGTATGAAAATGATATAGCTAATAAAGCCAAGACCGAACCAAAGCTACTACACAGTCACATCAGGAGGAAGACAACAGTGAAGGAACAGGTGATGAAACTTAGGGTGGGCGAGGACAGGTACACAGAGAATGACAAAGAGGTGTGTGAAGAACTCAACAAAAGGTTCCAGGAGGTCTTTACAATAGAACAGGGAGAACTCACGGCGCTAGGAGAGGTGGCAGCAAACCAGGTGACCTTGGAAAGGTTCGAAATTACAAGAGATGAGGTCAAGAAGCACCTATTGGAGCTGGATGTGAGAAAAGCTGTTGGGCCGGATGGAATCTCACCATGGGTATTGAAAGAGTGTGCAGGAGCACTTTGCTTGCCACTCTCCATAGTGTATAGTAGGTCACTGGAAACGGGGGACCTACCAGAAATATGGAAGACTACTAATGTAGTACCAATATTTAAAAATGGTGACAGACATGAGGCACTGAACTACAGGCCAGTGTCATTAACTTGTATACCATGCAAGGTGATGGAGAAGATTGTGAGAAAAAACCTAGTAACACATCTGGAGAGAAGAGACTTCGTGACAACCCATCAACATGGGTTCAGGGAGGGTAAATCTTGCCTTACAGGCTTGATCGAATTCTATGATCAGGTGACAAAGATTAAGCAAGAAAGAGAAGGATGGGCGGACTGCATTTTTTTGGACTGTCGGAAAGCCTTTGACACAGTACCCCATAAAAGGTTGATGCATAAGCTGGAGAAACAGGCAGGAGTAACTGGTAGGGCGCTCCAGTGGATAAGGGAATAATTAAGCAATAGGAAGCAGAGAGTTATAGTGAGGGGTGAGACCTCAGAATGGCGTGAAGTCACCAGTGGAGTCCCACAGGGCTCTGTGCTTGGACCTATCCTGTTTCTGATATACGTAAATGATCTCCAAGAGGGTATAGACTCATTCCTCTCAATGTTTGCGGACGACGCCAAAATTATGAGAAGGATTAAGACAGAGGAGGACAGCTTGAGGCTTCAAGAAGACCTGGACAAGCTGCAGGAATGGTCGAACAAATGGATGTTAGAGTTTAACCCAAGCAAATGTAATGTAATGAAGATAGGGGTAGGAAGCAGAAGACCAGATACAAGGTATCACTTGGGAGATGAAATACTTCAAGAGTCAGAGAGAGAGAAAGACCTGGGGGTTGATATCACGCCAGACCTGTCCCCAGAAGCTCATATCAAGATGATAACATCAGCAGCATATGCCAGGTTGGCTAACATAAAAACGGCCTTTAGAAACTTGTGTAAGGAATCTTTCAGAACATTATATACCACATATGTCAGACCAATCCTGGAGTATGCGGCTCCAGCATGTAGTCCATATCTAGTCAAGCATAAGACTAAACTGGAAAAGGTTCAAAGGTTTGCCACCAGACTAGTACCCGGGCTGAGAGGTATGAGCTACGAGGAGAGACTACGGGAATTGAACCTCACTTCGTTGGAAGACAGAAGAGTTAGGGGGGACATGATCACCACATTCAAGATTCTCAAGGGAATCGACAGGGTTGATAAAGACAGGCTATTTAACACAAGGGGCACACGCACTAGGGGACACAGGTGTAAACTGAGTTCCCAAATGAGCCACAGAGATATTAGAAAGAACTTTTTTAGTTTCAGAGTGGTTGACAAATGGAATGCATTAGGAAGCAATGTGGTGGAGGCTGACTCCATACACAGTTTCAAGTGTAGATATGATAGAGCCCAATAGGCTCAGGACCCTGTACACCTGTTGATTGACGGTTGAGAGGCGGGACCAAAGAGCCAGAGCTCAATCCACGCAAGCACAACTAGGTGAGTACAGTGGTTGTTAGAGCTTAACCCAACCAAATGTAATATAATGAAGATAGGTGTAGGGAGCAGGAGGCCAAATACGAGGTATTATCTGGGAGAGGAAATTCTTCAGGAGTCAGAGAAAGAAAAAGACTTGGGAGTTGATATCACGCCAGACCTGTCTCCTGCAGCACATATCAAGAGGATAACATCAGCGGCATAGGCCAGGCTGGCCAACATACGAACGGCATTCTGAAATTTGTGTAAAGAATCATTCAGAACTTTGTATACCACATATGTCAGGCCAATCCTGGAGTATGCAGCCCCAGCATGGAGTCCATATCTAGTCAAGGATAAGACTAAACTGGAAAAGGTTCAAAGATTTGCCACCAGACTAGTACCTGAGCTGAGAGGTATGAGCTACGAGGAGAGACTACGGGAATTAAACCTCACTTCGCTGGAAGACAGAAGAGTTAGGGGGGACATGATCACCACATTCAAGATTCTCAAGGGAATTGATAGGGTAGATAAAGACAGGCTATTTAACACAAGGGGCACACGCACAAGGGGACTCAGGTGGAAACTGAGCGCCCAAATGAGCCACAGAGATATTAGAAAGAACTTTTTTAGTGTCAGAGTGGTTGACAAATGGAATGCATTAGGAAGTGATGTGGTGGAGGCTGACTCCATACACAGTTTCAAGTGTAGATATGATAGAGCCCAATAGGCTCAGGAATCTGTACACCTGTTGATTGACGGTTGAGAGGCAGGACCAAAGAGCCAGAGCTCAACCCCCGCAAGCACAACTAGGTGAGTACAACTAGGTGAGTACACACACACAGAGATGAACTGCAGAGGGCAGCAACTATAGCGCATAGAATGAGAGCGAAGCTGCTGGTCATGGGGGGACCTAATTCACGGAGAGATAGATTGGGAAACGAGGAATCCCCATGGCGGGGAGGAGACCTGGGGAGCGAAGCTGGTAGACGCTATTGACAGGAATTTCCTAACACAGCATGTGAAGGAAGATACTAGGGAAAGAGGAGGAGATACGCCCAGCCTCTTAGATCTCATTTTCACCCAGAATGTAGAAGACATCGAGCAGTTGGAACATGAAATACCACTAGGAGCCAGTGACCATTGTGTCCTAGTCTTTGACTACATCATGATGGAGCTTAAAATTGTGACCAAAGGACAAGAGGTCCGGGAAAGGAGACCTGATTACGGAAAAGGGGACTACAGAAGGATAAGGGACTACCTGGGAGAAGTGCAGTGGGAGGAAGAACTTAGAGGAAAAACAGTGCAAGGTATGATGAACCAAGTCATATTGAAATGCAAGGAGGCTGAAGAGAGATTTATTCCAACAATAAAGGAAAAAAGCAGGAGGGAATATAATAAACAAGTGGGGTTATTATAAATATAAAGTGGGGCCTCGTAGCCTGGTGGATAGCGCGCAGGACTCGTAATTCTGTGGCGCGGGTTCGATTCCCGCACGAGGCGGAAACAAATGGGCAAAGTTTCTTTCACCCTGAATGCCCCTGTTACCTAGCAGTAAATAGGTACCTGGGTGTTAGTCAGCTGTCACGGGCTCCTTCCTGGGGGTGGAGGCCTGGTCGAGGACCGGGCCGCGGGGACACTTAAAAGCCCCGAAATCATCTCAAGATAACCTCAAGATAACCCATGGTTTAATAGACAGTGTCAGGAAGCAAAGGTGAGAAGTAGGAGGAAGTGGAGGAAGTACAGAAGACAAAGGACAGAGGACAACAGGATTATATGTAACAGAGCTGGAATGATTACATTAACATAAGACGAGTGTCGGAAAGAAATTATGAGAATGATATTGCAGTCAAAGCTAAAAAGCAACCTAAATTACTACATAGCCATATAAGAAGGAAGATGTTGGTAAATGACCAAGTGACAAGACTGAGGAAAACAGAAGGGGCATATACAGAAAGCGACAAGGAAATCTGCGAGGTACTGAATGCAAATTAGCATGGAGTGCTCACAACCGAGCCTGAGCAGCTCCCATTGTTAGAAGCGATTACCCTAGATGAAAGACTATCAGATATACAGGTGACGGCAGAGGAGGTAATGAAACAGTTGACCACACTGGATGCAAATAAAGCTGTTGGACCAGACAAAGTATTACCGTGGATACTTAAAGAGGCAGCGCAGGCTCTCAGCGTGCCTCTGGCAATGTTCTTTAATGAGTCACTTATGTCGGGAGAATTGCCCGGTTGCTGGAAGGAGGCAAATGTCGTACCGATTTTCAAGAAAGGTGATAGGGAGGAGGCACTTAACTACAGACCCGTATCACTGACAAGCATCCCCTGCAAAATACTTGAAAGAATAATTAGGCTAAGACTTGTTGAGCACCTGGAGAGCATTGGGTTTGTAAACAAGCACCAACATGGGTTCTGGACAGGGAAATCATGCCTAACAAACCTTTTAGAATTCTATGATAAAGTAACAAGGATAAGGAAGGACAGAGAAGGCTGGGCAGACTGCATATTTCTTGACTGCCAAAAGGCCTTTGATACAGTACCGCACATGAGACTGCTATACAAACTTGAGAGGCAGGCAGGAGTAAGCGGAAAGGCCCTAGTATGGGTGAAGAACTACCTAACAGGAAGGAGTCAGAGGGTAATGGTAAGGGGCGAGAAGTCGGACTGGCGAACAGTAACAAGTGGGGTACCTCAAGGATCGGTGCTGGGACCAATCCTCTTTCTAATTTACGTAAATGATATGTTTACTGGAGTGGAATCATACATGTCAATGTTTGCGAATGATGCAAAATTAATGAGAAGAGTTGTGACAGACGAGGATTGTAGGATCCTCCAAGAGTACTTAAACAAGTTGCAGAGATGGTCAGGGAAATGGCTACTGGAGTTTAACACCAGTAAATGTAAAGTTATGGAAATGGGATCAGGTGATAGGAGACTAAAGGGACAGTACACAATGAAGGGGAACAGCCTACCTGTAACGATTCGAGAAAGAGACCTGGGAGTGGATGTGACACCTTATCTAATTCCTGAGGCACATATAAATAGGATAACGACAGAAGCGTACTCTACACTGGCGAAAATTAGAACTTCATTCAGAAACCTAAATGAGGAGGCTTTTAGGGCGCTTTACACTGCCTACGTGAGACCCGTCTTAGAGTATGCCTCGCCATCATGGAGCCCCCACCTGAAGAAACACATAAAGAAACTGGAGAAGGTCCAGAGGTTTGCGACGAGGCTTGTCCCAGAGTTACGAGGGATGGGATATGAAGAGCGTCTGCAGGAACTGAACCTTTCGACACTAGAGAAAAGAAGGGAGAGAGGAGATATGATAGGGAAATATAAAATACTCAGAGGAATTGACAAAGTGGAAATAGATGAAATGTTCACACGTAATAATAACAGAACGAGGGGACATGGGTGGAAACTGGAAACTCAGATGAGTCACAGAGATGTTAGGAAGTTTTCTTTTAGCGTGAGAGTAGTGGAAAAAATGGAATGCACTTGGGGAACAGGTTGTGGAAGTAAATACTATTCATACTTTTAAAACTAGGTATGATAGGGAAATGGGACAGGAGTCATTGCTGTAAACAACCGATTGCTGGAAAGGCGGAATCCAGGAGTCAATGCTCGATCCTGCAAGCACAAATAGGTGAGTACACACACACATACATATATACACACACACACACACACATACACACACACACACACACACACACACACACACACACACACACACACACACACACACACACACACACACACACACACACACACACACACACACACACACACACACGTCATTCAGAACTTTGTATATCACCTATGTCAGACCAATCCTGTAGTATGTAGCAGACCAATCCTCCAGCCCCAGCATGGAGTCCATATCTAGGTAAGCATAAGACAAAACTGGACAACGTTCAAAGGTTTGCCACTAGACTGGTAACCGAGCTGAGAGGAATGAGCTACGCGGAGAGACTACGGGAATTAAACCTCACCTGGCTGGAAGACAGAAGAGTTAAGGGGTGATATGATCACCACGTACAAGATTCTCGGAGGAATTGATAGGGTAGATAAAGACAGGCACATGCTATTTAACACAAGGGGCACACGCACTAGGGGACACGGGTGGAAATTATGTGCTCAAATTAGCCACAGAGATATTAGAAAGAACTTTTTTAGTGCCAGAGTGGTTGACAAATGGAATGCATTGGGAAGTGATGTGGTGGAGGCTGACTCCATACACAGTTTCAAGTGTAGATATGATAGAGCCCAATAGGCTCAGGAACCTGTACACCTGTTGATTGACGGATGAGAGGCGGGACCAAAGAGCCAGAGCTCAACCCCCGCAAGCACAAATAGGTGAGTACAACTAGGTGAGGTGAGTACACACACACACACACACACACACACACACACACACACACACACACACACACACACACACACACACACACACACACACACACACACACACACACACACAACACACGATTCTAGTTAGGCGGGATCCAAGAGTCAATGCTCGATCCTGCAGACACAACTAGGTGAGTACACACACACACTTCCTTCCTTTAGGAAGTGATGTGGTGGAGGCTGACTCCATACAGAGTTTCAAGTGTAGATATGATAGAGCCCAGTAGGCTCAGGAACCTGTACACCTGTTGATTAACGGTTGAGAGGCGGGACCAAAGAGCTAAAGCTCAACCCCCGCAAGCACAACTAGGTGAGTACAACTAGGTGAGTACACACACGCGCAGCTCCGAGGGATAAGGTCCGAAGAAAGATGAAGGAACTAAACTGACGACGTTAGAAAGGAGGAGGGGAAACAGGGGGGGCACATGATACAGATGTACAAAATACTTAAGAGCGGAAAGGTTTACAATGAATCACCATAGAACAAGAGGGGCATGGATGGAAGTTTGACAGTCAGATGTGTCGTAGAGATGTTAGAAAGTTTTCCATTGATGTAAGGGTAGTTAGTAATGGAATGACCTAAAGAAGCATGATTCTAGAGCCTAACTCCATTCATAACTCTAAAACCAGGTATGATAGAAGAATAGGCCAGGAGTCATTGCATTAGACAACCAACGGCTAGAAAATCTGGGTCCACGAGTGGACAGGGCATGGAAGTCGTAATCCAAAGGACTCGGGTTCGATTTCATGAGGCATTTCACAACTGGATAGTTTATTTCACCTTCTTGAGGTTATCTTGAGATGATTTCGGGGCTTTAGTGTCCCCGCGGCCCGGTCCTAGACCAGGCCTCCACCCCCAGGAAGCAGCCCGTGACAGCTGACTAACTCCCAGGTACCTATTTACTGCTAGGTAACAGAGGCATTCAGGGTGAAAGAAACTTTGCCCATTTTGTTTCTGCCTCGCGCGGGAATCGAACCCGCGCCACAGAATTACGAATCCTGCGCGCTATCCACCAGGCTACGAGGCCACCTGATTCTTCTGTTAACCTGACATTAAATAGGCACCTGGGAGTTAACTGCTGTGGGCTGTATCCTGGGGATTGTGTGTTTGTGTGAGTGGCAGAGGGATATATATACAGTATCCCCAAAGCTGCCAGCCCGCAAGCAGCAGCTAAACTATCCAGCCTCTTGGAAAAGAATAATGACTCTCGGAACAACCCAAGCATGGCGCAACCTCCTCCTGTTTGGTAATATATGCCTAGCCGTCCCTGCAAGGAGAGACAAATCACTAGCTTCAGCAGTCAATAGGGATATAAATAGTTTTCAGAGAGAGGACAACCAGGTACCCCTCCCCGATTAGTGCCCAAAACACCCTCCGCAGGAAAGGTATCAACAGCAGACCGAGGCATCCAAAATCAGGACAACAGTCAGCAAGAAAATAGAAGAAGGCTACACTGTATGGGCAATACAAGTCGAGGACACAGTTGCCACCAGAGATGCCAATACAGCACAAACCCTGAGAGAGATACACCCACCCACCGCTGCACGTGACGACAGTGTTCCATCAGTCAGTGTCACCAGAGCTGAGCCCCCATGTGTAGTCGAATCTGTGGTACATAAAGCAGCTTTATCCTTCCCACCAGGATCAGCAGGTGGGTTCACAGGATTAAGACCCAACCACATCAAACAAATGCTCAACCCTGCACTGGGAGACATTGCACAGGGCCTCCTGGTGGAACTAACTAGATTCTCCAACACATGTCTAGCTGGCAACATACCAGAGACCATAAGATCTATCTTTCATGGTGCTACCCTCTGTGCCCTGAGGAAAAAGGACAGGGGAATGAGACCAATAGCTGTAGGCAATTCCCTCCGGCGCCTCGTCGCTAAGGCTGCTGCTAGAACAGTTAGCCAGGCAGCAGCAGACATGCTGAAGCTACTAAAAACAGCTTGGGTTTGGTATTCCCCAAGGGTATGATGTAGCGGCTCATGCACTTAGAGCCTATATTGCCAATATTACAAGAGAACAGGCACAGATAAAATTTCCAAAATGGATTTCCAAAATGCTTTTAATCTGGTAAGAAGGGATGCAGTACTCTCGGTTCATCGCTATTTTCCAGTTATTCGAAGAACATGAAATTAAATCACAAGAAGGTGTCCAACAGGGTGACCCCCTTGCTTCTTTTCTTTTCTGCCAAGTTATCAAGGAAGTCACCGATATCATGTCCAGTGAGCTCAACATTTGGTTTTTGGACGATGGTACTCTAGCCGGCTCCCCAGCCTCACTCTTGGACGACATAAGAATAATTCAGAAGCAAGGAGCTAGCCTAGGCCTCACTCTGAACTCTTCCAAGTGCGGTATAACTTCCACCAACCAGCACATAATAGAGCGAATATAGGTTGTTTTGCCTGATATTCATATAACCAACCCTGAGGACAGCACACTCCTAAGAGCTCCTGTTGGAAGGAAGGCCATCGACGAGGTCCTTGGTAAGAAGGTCACTGACCTGAAGAAGATGGATGAGATGATTGAAGACATCGATGCTCATGATGCACTTTGCCTTATCACCAGATGCTTGTCCCTCCCCAGGCACAGATGTTCGTCATCTTTCAATAATATTAAATTAGAAAAGTACGACAGCTTGCTGAAATCAATGTTAGAAAGCCCTCAACCTTTCTCTCAGCGACTCAGTGAAAACAAGCCTTCCACTCTGTCAGACTCGGGAGCTTCTGCGTTCGCACAGCAACAGAAATTGCTGTACCAGCGTTCCTGTCCTCTACAGTGGCATCTGACATTCTTCTGAAGGTAATCCGATTACCTAGGTCAACAGGCAGGGGTACAAGATCTCAGCTCTATACACTGCACCACCAAATGGGTCTCTCTTGCTGGACCAGCACACCAACCACCACCTTATAACGCTCACAACCAATCCAGCTGGGATAACCCTAGTGTAGACCAAGCAGCTGCAACATGCATAGAAGCTGCTGCAACACAACATAACTGTCTGACTTAGAGCTGTAGCAGCTCTCCATGCAGGTGACTTCCTATTAGTAACTGCCAATGTCAGCAGCCAGCACACGTCTTACACTGCAGTCCCTCTGAATTGTTGTTGCTCTCCGCCTCGCTGCCCTAATCCACACCGAATACAGGTGTATTTGCAGCGAGGCAGTGACCGACAGATACGGCGGTTATGGCCTGCTCTACCAAAGCACAGGAGAATGGCATGCAAGAGATATCAAATTAAATGAAATTATTAAGAGAAGTCCTACAACAGCCAGTTGTCCAGCAGAGAGAGAACCTCATTACCTAATGCTCCACAACTCTGACGAGCCTGTCGGTCGCTCAGACGGGATCACAGTAAACCACATAGAAGAATAGTAGACAGCTGGTGTGGGACTACATGTGTGTTTCAACTTTAGCCAACACCTATGTTGACATCAGTGTTGCACATCCAGGCGGCGCTGCCACTCACCGGGAAGCAGCCAAGTCTCGTAAAAACAAAGATCTTGATCACAAATACAATTTTCTCCCCATTGTCTTAGAGACACTTGGTACCTGGAGTAAAAGTGCTGCTATTTTTTTAAGGAACTGAAATCTAAGGTAATTAAAACAACTAAAACAACGCCAATTTCCTCTTGCAGCGCCTTAGTATGGCGATCCAGAGAGGAAACGCACAAGGTTTATGTGCGTTTGCATCCATGGTTCCTGCACTCCATCTGAGGAGCTGGAGGGGCTCGACAACCTGTGACAAGTAGTCATGCACCTTGCATGTAACCAATGTTGTAACCGTTTATGTGTAATGAGGTTTTAAATAAAATAAAATGACAAAAATACAAAAAATGTTGAGGGGGGGGGGGGGTTAGGAAAAAACAATATGTGAGTGTATGCGGGGTGCCCCACAAGGCTCTTCCAGATGCTACATATCGTCTTCGAAGGTCCATACAAACGCAACCAGAGGTGGTACCCCCTTATATATATGTATATAAAATATATATATATAATATATATATATATATATATATATATATATATATATATATATATATATATATATATATATATATATATATATATACATATATATATATATATATATATATTTATATATATATATATTTATATATTTAGGGGTACCACCACTGGTTTAATTAAAGGGACCCACATCCTCGAAGAAGGAAATAAATAGTGTTCAGAGAAGACCTTGTGGATTCTCACTGAATACTTTAATCTTTTCCTCTCCTACCACCCCTATCATTTTTTTTTTATTTTATTGCAATGCTACAGTTTACAGAAAACACACACTTATATAACAATATACCAATCAGTGTTCGAAGACCTCGTCCAGCTCCTCGGGGGTCGGGTGCGTACCTAAGATACAGCACGCATTTCCCCTCTGAACAGCGACACTGAGGCGCTGGAACATAAAACTGGCCGCTCTTGGGTCTCTAGTCTTCCCAATTAGTTCCTCGCCCAGCTCCTTCAGGAACTTAAGTGCACATTTACCCCAGGTTCCCAGAGTCTCAGAGCTTATTGGCACGAACCTGTAACAACGTTCTAGGTCCCTGTACTTGTTAGTTTTCTGGGTCTCCCTGAAGGTGGCCGCCCCGTCTTCCTCAGCTGCGCTGTAAGGTAGATAGGTATCAGCCAATGTGGATGCACACGTGTAGTCCCACACGACCTGTTTACCTTCCCTCCACGGCTGCAGGGTGACTCCATCTGGGCGTTTTTGGCTGTTGTCAGGCCTGCACAACTGAGGTTCCCTTTGTGCTGGGCATCCAGCTGAAGCCAAACTTCTCTTGATGATGTCATTGACTGCTTCATGTCTGGCAATCTTTCCCTGTGTCTTACGACAGATGAGACCATGGCTGCCGTATTGGTCTGCCCGTGCATGGCCGCAAATACACCGGTGCTCGGTGGAGATAGGGGCGGCAAGGCGCAGAGCAACACCAATACTTAGGGTCCGATGGTCCAGGCGGGTACCCAAGGCGGAATTAGGGACTGCCAACAGGAAGTCCCCGGCATGGGGCGCTTGCACAGCTAGAAGACGCGCTTTGTCCTTCCTGGAAGCTGCCTCCAGCAATGATGTGGCGATGTTCTCCACTATGGGGCTATCCCATTTGGACTGTTTGCAGTCATTTGGAAAAGACGGTCGAGGATGAGAGTTGACGAGAGTGTCCCACTGACCGGCTCCTTCCGCGAATTTGGGATCATGAATCCCAATGGAGTCTCTTAGGTGTTCTGGTAGTATTTCCTTAACTAATTCCCCTGTTGCACTGGTCGAGGATAAGAATGCTGGCAATGCTAACTGTGTCGCCTTGCGAATACCTATTCCCCCGAGTCTAACTGGGAGCGTTGCTTGGTCCCATTGGTCATCTTGCAGGGAGAGGTTTAACACTTTCACGGTTATTGACCTTAGGAGTGTGTCATATTCTGTTAATTTTGGGCTGTCGAAGGAGGGAGCACACCTTAGGAAATAGGTCAGTCTGGGCAAAGCCAGGCACCTTGTGAGAAGGTACAGAGCATCGTGGGCGTCCAAAGCCCCTATTCTTCCCTCCATCCTCCTCAGGTCGTTCAGCTTTTCTTCGAGGACTACCTCAATGGCGCTCGAGCCCAGAGGTGCCCCTAGCAGCACACTGTCGGTGGGAGCGATCACTTGGGCTCCTGGCAATATGGTTCGCACTGCATCTATGGTTGGTTGGCTAGATGAGATGATTTCACACTTTAATGGGTTTAGGGTGAGTCCTAACTCCTCTCCCTTAGATTTCACCAGCTGTATATCTTCTAGCAGGGACTCCTGTGTCCCTGCCAGGGTGCCATCGTCCAGGAACCAGATGTTGAGTTCGCTGGTCAACCTGCTTGTGACCTCTTTAACAGCCATGCAAAAAAGAAAAGGGGCAAGTGGGTCTCCCTGCTGGACACCTTCTGCAGAAACAACTTCATGTTCCCCAAACAGCAGCGTCGATTCCCTACTGTACCCTGCTGAGACGAAGGGGAGTAGAGAAGGAAAGCTTGTTCGAACTGCTTCCAGTACCACATCCCTTTTTACCTGGTTGAAGGCATTTTTAAAGTCTAATTTAATTAATGCCTAATTTTCTGGGAGGTGCTTTATATAGGCTCGTGCTGCATGAGCTGCTGCTTCACAGCCATGGGGGACACCAAAACCTAGTTGATGGGGTCGAAGCATCGTCGCAGCGTCTATGCTAATTTTTCTGACAGCTGCCCTAGCAACAAGGCGCCGAAGTGTGTTACCCACGGCAATGGGTCTGACTCCACCATCTTTCTTCTTGAGGGCACAAAGGGATGCTCCAAAGAAAAAGGGTTTTATTGTATCTGGGATCAACCCAGAGAGGCAGTCGTTGACAAACTTCGTGACCTCTGACAATAGTGTCTCGGCAACTTCTCCGAGAACTGGATTTACCATCTCCTTGAAGTGCTGAGGTCTTACTCCAGTGTATCCCCCTGCCGAGCCTGGCGGAAATGACATGATGGCTTTGTATACCTCTGACGCTTGGAGGAATAGAGGTCCCATGTCTGGGACATTTGTGTCCTGAGCAGTGGGTTCCCATGGTACTCTAGGAGGGTGCTTCTCTCTCAGCGAGTTGGCGGTAGCGGTATTTCTAGGGGCGATTGTGTCTTCGCTGGTAAGTAACCTAATTGCCCCTACTGTGTAATATATATATATATATATATATATATATATATATATATATATATATATATATATATATATATATATATATATATGACGTACCTAGTAGCCAGAACGCACTTCTCGGCCTACTATGCAAGGCCCGATTTGCCTAATAAGCCAAGTTTTCCTGAATTAATATATTTTCTCTAATTTTTTTCTCATGAAATGATTAATCTACCCATTTCATTATGTTTGAGGTCAATTTTTTTTTATTGGAGTTAAAATTAACGTAGATATATGACCGAACCTAACCAACCCTACCTAACCTAACCTAACCTATCTTTATAGGTTAGGTTAGGTTAGGTAGCCGAAAAAGTTAGGTTAGGTTAGGTTAGGTAGGTTAGGTTGCCGAAAAACAATTAATTCATGAAAACTTGGCTTATTTGGCAAATTGGGTCTTGCATAGTAGGCTGAGAAGTGCGTTCTGGCTACTAGGTACGACATATATATATATATATATATATATATATATATATATATATATATATATATATGCGAACAAGCCTGAATGGTCCCCAGGACAATATGCAACTGAAAACTCACACCCCAGAAATGGGTTCGAGTCACTTCTGGGGTGTGAGTTTTCAGTTGCATATTGTCCTGGGGACCATTCAGGCTTGTTCGTATTTGTGTTCCTCACGTGTGCCCCAAAGAATGAGGTGATTTGGTAAAATGCTATGCCCAAGATTACTATCCGAGTGCCGGCGGTGGGGTGGTTCAAATAGCCTCGGCTATCACCTCATTTTGTCCGGTCGTGATGGTCAAGTGGATTAAGGCGTCTTGTACATACCAGTTGCGTTGCTCCTGGGAGTATGGGTTCGAGTCACTTCTGGGGTGTGAGTTTTCAGTTGCATATTGTCCTGGGGACCATTCAGGCTTGTTCGCATTTGTGTTCCTCACGTGTGCCCCAAAGAATGAGGTGATTTGGTAAAATGCTATGCCCAAGATTACTATCCGAGTGCCGGCGGTGGGGTGGTTCAAATAGCCTCGGCTATCACCTCATTTTGTCCGGTCGTGATGGTCAAGTGGATTAAGGCGTCTTGTACATACCAGTTGCGTTGCTCCTGGGAGTATGGGTTCGAGTCACTTCTGGGGTGTGAGTTTTCAGTTGCATATTGTCCTGGGGACCATTCAGGCTTGTTCGCATTTGTGTTCCTCACGTGTGCCCCAAAGAATGAGGTGATTTGGTAAAATGCTATGCCCAAGATTACTATCCGAGTGCCGGCGGTGGGGTGGTTCAAATAGCCTCGGCTATCACCTCATTTTGTCCAGTCGTGATGGTCAAGTGGATTAAGGCGTCTTGTACATACCAGTTGCGTTGCTCCTGGGAGTATGGGTTCGAGTCACTTCTGGGGTGTGAGTTTTCAGTTGCATATTGTCCTGGGGACCATTCAGGCTTGTTCGCATTTGTGTTCCTCACGTGTGCCCCAAAGAATGAGGTGATTTGGTAAAATGCTATGCCCATGATTACTATCCGAGTGCCGGCGGTGGGGTGGTTCAAATAGCCTCGGCTATCACCTCATTTTGTCCGGTCGTGATGGTCAAGTGGATTAAGGCGTCTTGTACATACCAGTTGCGTTGCTCCTGGGAGTATGAGTTCGAGTAAGTTCTGGGGTGTGAGTTTTCAGTTGCATATTGTCCTGGGGACCATTCAGGCTTGTTCGCATTTGTGTTCCTCACGTGTGCCCCAAAGAATGAGGTGATTTGGTAAAATGCTATGCCCAAGATTACTATCCGAGTGCCGGCGGTGGGGTGGTTCAAATAGCCTCGGCTATCACCTCATTTTGTCCGGTCGTGATGGTCAAGTGGATTAAGGCGTCTTGTACATACCAGTTGCGTTGCTCCTGGGAGTATGGGTTCGAGTCACTTCTGGGGTGTGAGTTTTCAGTTGCATATTGTCCTGGGGACCATTCAGGCTTGTTCGCATTTGTGTTCCTCACGTGTGCCCCAAAGAATGAGGTGATTTGGTAAAATGCTATGCCCAAGATTACTATCCGAGTGCCGGCGGTGGGGTGGTTCAAATAGCCTCGGCTATCACCTCATTTTGTCCGGTCGTGATGGTCAAGTGGATTAAGGCGTCTTGTACATACCAGTTGCGTTGCTCCTGGGAGTATGGGTTCGAGTCACTTCTGGGGTGTGAGTTTTCAGTTATATATATATATATATATATATATATATATATATATATATATATATATATATATATATATATATATATATATATATATATATATATATATATATATATAATCGAAAAGAGAGTCTTTCAAACTTCTTAAAACTCTATTCAGTTTATCCTCACATTTCAAAATATACGAGAATGGGTCTATATCAACCAACGTAAATTTAGAGGGGTCTTCCAACAACCTTTCCACCTTATTAACATACTCTAACTTGTCCAAAACCACTATACCCCTACCTTTATCTGGCCTGGTAATGCAAATACTCCTATCATTCTTTAAGCCATTAATACACTCCAATTTCCTTTTGTCAAAAGGAGGGAATGTAGATCTATATTTACCAAAGTCGTTAAAGACTTCATGTGCTAAGGAGGAAACAGTACTGATGATATTGGTCCAACTATAATTTGTACCAGACCTTAGGGTACAAGTTTTCAATGTGTTGCATAACCGCTCAAAACCTAAAAAATGATTAACAAATTTAGGTTTTTTACACGTCAACCCGAAGTCTAACCCTAGAGAGAGAAGTTCTTTCTCAATGGGAGACAGAACTCTCTTTGAAAAATTGAAAACCACCTTATCAGGGTCCACCGAATTAAATGAAGGTATACCCAAGTTACGCAATTTCTTCTCGTGAATAAGTCTACATTTTGCAACCCTTTTTTCATTATAATTTTCATATTTACATTTTAAAGATGCAAAATCAACCCAGGAAACCAAGATCTTGAATTTCTCCAAGTACACGTGCAATTCACTTTTCAGCCTATTTACCCGCTTCTGCTTTTCAGATATTTCAAAGTCCAACAATCTTAATAACCAAGAATTATATTCACTTGTCAACGCAAATTTGTCGGAATACACTTTAAACCTGAGGAATCTTGGGACCAAACGATGCGCCTTACACGTTTGTAGAAATTCCAAATCCAAGTGAGCCTTCTTAACTGCGAAATCAACTTTCTCTATTCTTCTGAATAACGTAACTGTAGGTCTTCCATATCGTTTTAATAAAATATTTATGATCGATGTTCCCTTCGGGAATCTTAATTTTAAGATGAATAGGAAAACCAGGGATATACTGAACATCTTGTATCAGAATCTTTACTTTAAAAAACATAACGTTTCGAATACTTCTCGTATTCATCATCAGATCTAAAAGAAAAAACAGAAATTACAATCAAATAGCTGGTAAACAAAGAACTCATACTGAATATAATTGGCTATCAAAGAAAGGAAAATGCTTAAAAAAACAAAACACTTAAGCGCACTTAAAGTGATCAATACAAATTACAATCAAATAGCTGGTAAACAAAGAACTCATACTGAATATAATTGCCTATCAAAGAAAGGAAAATGCTTAAAAAAAAAAAACACTTAAGCGCACTTAAAGTGATCAATACAAATAAAACTTATTAACTGTCACATATATTAAAACTAATTTAAAATCCATTAAACTACAAGATGAAATTTATAACTACTAAAACAAACCATTCTATTAAACTTACGTGAAGTGATCAGAAGTGAAACTTGATACCTAACACATAGATACTAAACACTATAACAAATATTTATATAATGTCTACAAATCTACAAAAATTGTATGTAAAATACAAACAGAATAAACGACAATTATAAAGTACTAACCAAAATCTTATAAAAAGCTCAAATATTAAATAAAATTAAATACCAAAAAATGTATTCTGGACACTTGTATGAATGGCCAGTCAGATTTGAGAGTAATGGAATCCTTATATATAAAGGAGCTTCGGCCTCTGTTAAATAGCAACCTTTCAGCTGTTCAATTGTACACTGTATAGTGCACAGTAGGCCCTGTAATTTGATTTTTAGTTTATTTTGGTAGTTTAATTTTGTTTAGTTTACCATGTCTTTGCCCTTTCTTACTTATTTCAAGTCTTAACATTGTACATTAATATAATCTTTTGTTTAGGATATATAATACATTTTTTGGTATTTAATTTTATTTAATATTTGAGCTTTTTATAAGATTTTGGTTAGTACTTTATAATTGTCGTTTATTCTGTTTGTATTTTACATACAATTTTTGTAGATTTGTAGACATTATATAAATATTTGTTATAGTGTTTAGTATCTATGTGTTAGGTATCAAGTTTCACTTCTGATCACTTCACGTAAGTTTAATAGAATGGTTTGTTTTAGTAGTTATAAATTTCATCTTGTAGTTTAATGGATTTTAAATTAGTTTTAATATATGTGACAGTTAATAAGTTTTATTTGTATTGATCACTTTAAGTGCGCTTAAGTGTTTTTTTTTTTTTAAGCATTTTCCTTTCTTTGATAGGCAATTATATTCAGTATGAGTTCTTTGTTTACCAGCTATTTGATTGTAATTTGTATTGATCACTTTAAGTGCGCTTAAGTGTTTTGTTTTTTTAAGCATTTTCCTTTCTTTGATAGCCAATTATATTCAGTATGAGTTCTTTGTTTACCAGCTATTTGATTGTAATTTCTGTTTTTTCTTTTAGATCTGATGATGAATACGAGAAGTATTCGAAACGTTATGTTTTTTAAAGTAAAGATTCTGATACAAGATGTTCAGTATATCCCTGGTTTTCCTATTCATCTTAAAATTAAGATTCCCGAAGGGAACATCGATCATAAATATTTTATTAAAACGATATGGAAGACCTACAGTTACGTTATTCAGAAGAATAGAGAAAGTTGATTTCGCAGTTAAGAAGGCTCACTTGGATTTGGAATTTCTACAAACGTGTAAGGCGCATCGTTTGGTCCCAAGATTCCTCAGGTTTAAAGTGTATTCCGACAAATTTGCGTTGACAAGTGAATATAATTCTTGGTTATTAAGATTGTTGGACTTTGAAATATCTGAAAAGCAGAAGCGGGTAAATAGGCTGAAAAGTGAATTGCACGTGTACTTGGAGAAATTCAAGATCTTGGTTCCTGGGTTGATTTTGCATCTTTAAAATGTAAATATGAAAATTATAATGAAAAAAGGGTTGCAAAATGTAGACTTATTCACGAGAAGAAATTGCGTTACTTGGGTATACCTTCATTTAATTCGGTGGACCCTGATAAGGTGGTTTTCAATTTTTCAAAGAGAGTTCTGTCTCCCATTGAGAAAGAACTTCTCTCTCTAGGGTTAGACTTCGGGTTGACGTGTAAAAAACCTAAATTTGTTAATCATTTTTTAGGTTTTGAGCGGTTATGCAACACATTGAAAACTTGTACCCTAAGGACTGGTACAAATTATAGTTGGACCAATATCATCAGTACTGTTTCCTCCTTAGCACATGAAGTCTTTATCGACTTTGGTAAATATAGATCTACATTCCCTCCTTTTGACAAAAGGAAATTGGAGTGTATTAATGGCTTAAAGAATGATAGGAGTATTTGCATTACCAGGCCAGATAAAGGTAGGGGTATAGTGGTTTTGGACAAGTTAGAGTATGTTAATAAGGTGGAAAGGTTGTTGGAAGACCCCTCTAAATTTACGTTGGTTGATATAGACCCATTCTCGTATATTATATTATATATATATATATATATATATATATATATATATATATATATATATATATATATATATATATATATATATATGTCGTACCTAGTAGCCAGAACGCACTTCTCAGCCTACTATGCAAGGCCCGATTTGCCTAATAAGCCAAGTTTTCATGAAATAATGTTTTTCCGACTACCTAACCTACCTAACTTAACCTAACTTTTTCTGTTACCTAACCTAACCTATCCTATAAAGATAGGTTAGGTTAGGTTAGATAGGGTTGCTTAGGTTCGGTCATATATCTACGTTAATTTTAACTCCAATAAAAAAAAATTGACCTCATACATAATGAAATGGGTAGCTTTATCATTTCATAAGAAATTTTTTTTAGAAAATATATTAATTCATGAAAACTTGGCTTATTAGACAAATCGGGCCTTGCATAGTAGGCCGAGAAGTGCGTTCTGGCTACTAGGTACGACATATATATATATATATATATATATATATATATATAATATTTATATAGTGGATATGATAGAGAAAATTGGTAAGGAGTCAGTACAATAGATGATCGACGTTAAGAAAAGCGGGATCCAAAAGCTGACAGATGGGTAAATATATAAATATTCAGACAGAGAAAGAGTGACAGGTTAGTGTGTGAGGAACTCCCCAAGAGAGTCCAGGAGGTCTTTAATATAGAGCAAGGGAAAAGTGCCTCAACTGAGAGAGGCGTTGCTAAGCCGCAGCAGCACTGAAGGAAATGGTCACAACAAAAGCTGATTTATCGGACAAAATCTCACTATAGATTCTAAACGACGAAGCGGAAATGCTAAGCTCTAAGGGCGCCTGACAGCTGAGTGGACAGCTCTTCGGATTCGTAGTCCTGAAGTTCCGGGTTCGATCCCCGGTGAAGGCGGAGACAAATGGGCAAAAATGTTTCTTTCACTCTGATTCCTCTGTTACTTAGCAGTAAACAGGTACCTGGGAGTTAGACCGCTGCTTCCTGGGGAGGGGGGTGTAACAAAAAAAGGGGGGCGAGGGGACGCTAAGCCCCGAAATCATCTCAAGATAACCTCAAGATAGCTTGCCACTCACTTTAGTGTATTACATGACACTGTACACAAGAGACCTACCAAAAAGTTGAATGACAGCTAATGTAGTTCCAAAATATATGAACGGGCACACAGGCAGGAGGCACTAGGTTATAGGCCAGTGTCCTTAAGTTGCCTACCAAGCAAAGCGTTGGAAAAGCGGTAAGAAAAACTAGTAAAACATATGGAAAGAACATCTCCAGAACATCTCTACTAGAACATCTGGAGAGAAAGGAGAATGTAACACCATCAGCACATGTTCAGGGATGGTAAATTTTCCCTCACACACTTAATAGAATAATTCTATGACCAGGCGACAAAAACAAGATGAGATGGATAAGAATAGGCAAACTCTATATTTTTGAATTATCAGAAACTCTTTGAAATAGCGCCTCACATGAGACTTGTGCATAAGCTAAAGAAGTAAGCAGGAGTGACAGGTAAAGTGCTCCTCTGGCTAAAGGAATACCTAAGCGACAGAAAACAGCGAGATAGTGTGAGGAGTGAGATCTCATAGAGGCGAGATGTTACTCCACCTGTCATGTTTCTGCTACACGTAAATGATTTTCCAAAGGAAATAGGCTTATTCGTCTCAATATTTGTTGATGATGTCAAAATTATCAGGAGGATTAAGACAGAGAGAGACAGCAAAAGACATCAAAGATGACCTAGATAAACTGAAAGAACAATGCAACAAATGGTTATTCGAGTTTAACTCAAGTCAGTGCACAGTAATGAAACTAGGTATAGGGAGTAGATGGTCGGACACACAGTACCAAATGGGAGATAAAATCTTTCAAGAATTGGGTGGAGAAAAAGATCTGGAAGATGATATAACACAAAATATTTCACTTAAATCCGCCCATCTAAAGGATATAATCGCTGGGCATATTGTAGATTAGCCAACATTAGACGTTCCTTTAGTAATATGTGAAATGATTCATTTAGAACCTAATATATCACATATGTGAGGATAATCTTGGGAGTATGCGGCTTCAGCCTGGACTCCATTTCTAGTCAAGCAATGAGATGAAGCTGAAGAAGGTTTAAAAGTATGCCTTCAGACTAGTCCCAGCACTACGAGGCATGAGTTACTAGGTCAGCGTACATGAACTACACCTCACGTCGCTGGAAGACACAAGAGTAAGAGAGAACATGATTACAGCAAACACAATTCTCAGGGAAATTGATACGGTAGAAAAAGACTTATGTAAAGCGGGTGGTACTCCCACAAGGTGGTACTCCCACATAGTGGTACTCCCACAAGGTGGTACTCCCACATAGTGGTACTCCCACAAGGTGGTACTCCCACATGGTGGTACTCCCACAAGGTGGTACTCCCACATGGTGGTACTCCCACAAGGTGGTACTCCCACAAGGTGGTGCTCCCACATGGTGGTACTCCAAAAAGGTGGTACTCCCACATGGTGGTACTCCCACAAGGTGGTACTCCCACAAGGTGGTACTCCCACAAGGTGGTACTCCCACATGGTGGTACTCCCACAAGGTGGTACTCCCACATGGTGGTACTCCCACATGGTGGTACTCCCACAAGGTGGTACTCCCACAAGGTGGTACTCCCACAAGGTGGTACTTCCACAAGGTGGTACTCCCACAAGGTGGTACTATCACATGGTGGTACTCCCACAAGGTGGTACTATCACATGGTGGTACTCCCACAAGGTGGTACTATCACATGGTGGTACTCCCACAAGGTGGTACTATCACATGGTGGTACTCCCACAAGGTGGTACTATCACATGGTGGTACTCCCACAAGGTGGTACTCCCACATGGTGGTACTCCCACAAGGTGGTACTCCCACAAGGTGGTACTCCCACAAGGTGGTACTCCCACAAGGTGGTACTCCCACAAGGTGGTACTCCCACATGGTGGGAGTACCACACTGTGAGACTCCCACAAGGGGACACAGGTGGAAACTGAGTACCCAAATTTAAACTGCCCCAAAAATTAAGTGTTAGTTAACTAATGAAATACACTGAGAAGTGAGAGCTCCATACACAGTTTCTTATGTAGACTTGATAGAACCCAATAGGCTCAAGAACCTGTACACCAGATGATTAGCACTTGAGAGGCGGGACCAAAGAGCCGAAGCTCAGCCTCCCCCCCCCTCCCACCCAAAGAACAGCCTGTACTACTTGTGCTTACTAGTACAAGTAATAAAGTACACACACACTAATGAAAACGAGTGAGATGAAGTTTGAGGATCTCACACACCAAACAACCATGGTGTTTGGTTGTTTGGACCAGTTAAACAGACCAGTTAAGGCTAAACAACAAGGGTGTTGTTTAGCCTTAAAAAAACGGATGGCGAAAGGCCTAAGCCCTAAAGCCTAGGACTAAAGCAAACCTATACGTGAAAATATGTCTATTAAAACTTAAGAGGCGGGACCCAAGAGCCGTAACTCACCCTTCCTCTTAACTAGAACTAGATGAACACGCGAATACAATGTAGCTGTAAGCCTCATATATCAGGTCAATACCTATCAGAGTTTGGAGACAGAAACTGTGACAAAAGTTTAGATCCAGGAGCTGAAACTCACCCAAGTAGGCGAGTGCAACTAGGTAAGCACTTTTAAATCAAACTACCTCACGATTTGGATCACTATCGACACCAGAGGCCAAGTGAGAGGGGGGGGGGGGGGCGGAGTGCATTAGCCAGTCTCTATAATTCCAACAACAGACAAATATTAATTTTTTTTAGGGCAGAAGAAGGCGTCATTGACTTTCTCTTCCTCTTAAACACCACAACGGAACATTAAACTGTCAGTCATGAACAGTGATAAATGTGAAATTGTAAGTTTTACTAAACCCATATATCGAATATTTAAAATATTTTTCTTCTTGGTAAAATACAAGAGAGAGAGAGAGAGAGAGAGAGAGAGAGAGAGAGAGAGAGAGAGAGAGAGAGAGAGAGAGAGAGAGAGAGAGAGAGAGAGAGAGAGAGAGAGAGAGAGAGACAGAGACTGAGAGAGAGATTGAGAGAGAGGGAGAGAGAGAGAGAGAGAGAGAGAGAGAGAGAGAGAAAGACAGACAGACAGACAGACAGACAGACAGACAGACAGACAGACAGACAGACAGACAGACAGACAGACAGACAGACAGACAGACAGACAGACAGAGAATGCCTAAACGCCTATTTGAACCCACCAATTTGGGTACATGTTCATGTGTATACTCACATACATGTGCTACTAAGACGAGCTCCAGCCCTCGGGCTCGGTTTTCATTCACACCTTCACTTGAAATCATATATGACTGAGACAGCCCGAGACTATTCAACACGCTTCCACTACACATGAGGGGCATAACTGGCCGACCCCTCGCAATGTTCAGGAGACAACTTAATAAACACCTCCAAAGCATACCTGATTAACAAGGCTGTGATTCATAATTCAGGTTTCGAGCAGCCGCGTCCAACAGCCTGGTTGACCAGTCCAGCAACCAGGAGGCCTGGTCGAGGACAAGGCCGCGGGAACGTTGAGCCCTGAAATCATCGCAAGGTAAGGTAAGGAATGGAATACGCAACATTACGGTCTTCGTGGTGTAGTGGTAAAAGACTCGCCCGGCGCTTCGCGAATGCTTTAGCCTGGGTTCGTATCCTGTCCGGGGGTGGATTGACCGGGCGCCAATCCTTAACTGTAGCCTCTGCTCATCCAGCAGTGAATAAGTTGTTAAATGATTTGGCGGGTCGTATTCCGGGGAAAATTAGGACTAAGTTCCTGCATGAGAGCTGTGCGTGCTGGAGGCGGTGTTCTCTCCTGCGGCCTCCGTCACCTGACTCACCGCTCCGTGATATCTACACATACTCTCCCCGGCTCTTTGCTCTCCACATCACGCACCGCTCCTGTGCCAGGTAAGTCCACTATGGGTTCACTATGGCTACTTGGAGCTTGTTCCGAGTAGCTGAATCTATAACAACAACATCTTTGCTCTCATAATTCTGCTGTGTTATCACAAGTCGAGCCCGACCTGAGGCCAGGCTCGACTTTGGATAACTTTGTCCAACAGGCTAATGCTTGGAGCGGCCCGTAGTCCAACATATCCACTACAGCCTGGTTGGTCCGGCACACCTTGCAAGAACTTATGCAATTTGTTCTTGAAGAAGTCCTCCTTTGTTCCAGCAATATTTCTAATTCTCGTTGGGAGAATATTGAACAACCGTAGACCTCTGATGTTCAGTGTTCTCTGATTGTGCCAATGACATCTCTACTCCTCACTGGTTCTATTCTGCATTTCCATCCGTATCTTTCGCTCCAGTGTGTTGTTATTCTACTGTGCAAATTTTGGACCTGGACCTCCAGTATCTTTCATGTATATATTATTTATTTTATGTCTCTCTCGTTTCCTCTCAAGATAGTACATCTTGAGAGCTTTGAGACAGTTCCGGTAGTTTAGGTCGTGTATCGTGTGTATGTCTGCGGTGTATGTTCTCTGTATTCCCTCTAGTTGTTGTGTGGCCTTATGTATCATCCTGCAGTATGGTCTGCTGTATCATCCTGCAGTGTGGTCTGCTGTATCATCCTGATGTGTAGTCTGCTGTATCATCCTGCAGTGTGGTCTGCTGTATCATCCTGATGTGTGGTCTGCTGTATCATCCTGATGTGTGGTCTGCTGTATCATCCTGATGTGTGGTCTGCTGTATCATCCTGATGTGTGATCTGCTGTATCATCCTGATGTGTGGTCTGCTGTATCATCCTGATGTGTGGTCTGCTGTATCATCCTGATGAGTGGTCTGCTGTATCATCCTGATGTGTGGTCTGCTGTATCATCCTGATGTGTGGTCTGCTGTATCATCCTGCAGTGTGGTCTGCTGTATCATCCTGCAGTGTGGTCTGCTGTATCATCCTGCAGTGTGGTCTGCTGTATCATCCTGCAGTGTGTTCTGCTGTATCATTCTGCAGTGTGGCCTTCTGTATCATCCTGATGTGTGGTCTGCTGTATCATCTTGCAGTGTAGTCTGCTGTATCATCCTGCAGTGTGGTCTGCTGTATCATCCTGCAGTGTGGTCTGCTGTATCATCCTGCAGTGTAGACTGCTGTATCATCCTGCAGTGTGGTCTGCTGTATCATCCTGCAGTGTAGACTGCTGTATCATCCTGCAGTGTAGACTGCTGTATCATCCTGCAGTGTAGACTGCTGTATCATCCTGCAGTGCGGTCTGCTGTATCATCCTGCAGTGTGGTCTGCTGTATCATTCTGCAGTGTGGCCTTCTGTATCATCCTGCAGTGTGGTCTGCTGTATCAACCTGCAGTGTGGTCTGCTGAATCATCCTGCAGTGTGGTCTGCTGTATCATCCTGCAGTGTAGTCTGCTATATCATCCTGCAGTGTAGTCTGCTATATCATCCTGCAGTGCAGTCTGCTGTATCATCCTGGTCTGTGATCTCTTGTATTATACACCTACTAATGTCCTCGTACACTTGTATACACCCAGGAATATCGAGGTACACCCCAGGAACAACACCGACACCTTCAGTGTGGTGGCCACACTGCTCCTGCCTCAGTACACCAAGCCAAGAAGCCAGTATCACAAATCCTTTGTATATATCTGTATTGGTTCTCGCTTGTCATGGCTTGGATTATGTCCAAGAAGCCAGACAGGCAGGTAGGCAGACAGGACGGAGTGGCAGGACGGAGAGGCATTCAGGTAGGCAGGCAGGAGGAGAGGCAGGCAGGCAGGACGGAGAGGCAGGCAGGCAGGTAGGCAGGCAGGCAGGCAGGCAGGACGGAGAGGCAGGCAGGCAGGTAGGTAGGCAGGCAGGACGGAGAGGCAGGAAGGCAGGAAGGTAGGACGGAGAGGCAGGCAGGCAGGCAGGACGGAGAGGCAGGCAGGCAGGTAGGCAGGCAGGCAGGCAGGCAGGACGGAGAGGCAGGCAGGCAGGTAGGCAGGCAGGCAGGACGGAGAGGTAGGCAGGCAGGACGGAGAGGAAGGCAGGCAGGACGGAGAGGCAGGCAGGCAGGAAGGTAGGACGGAGAGGCAGGCAGGCAAGTAGGCAGGCAGGCAGGCAGGACGGAGAGGCAGGCAGGCAGGTAGGCAGGCAGGCAGGCAGGCAGGACGGAGAGGCAGGCAGGCAGGTAGGCAGGCAGGCAGGCAGGCAGGACGGAGAGGCAGGCAGGCAGGTAGGCAGGCAGGCAGGACGGAGAGGCAGGCAGGCAGGTAGGCAGGCAGGCAGGCAGGCAGGTAGGCAGGCAGGCAGGCAGGTAGGCAGGCAGGCAGGCAGGCAGGACGGAGAGGCAGGCAGGCAGGACGGAGAAGCAGGCAGGCAGGACGGAGAGATAGGCAGGCAGGACGGAGAGGAAGGCAGGCAGGACGGAGAGGAAGGCAGGCAGGACGGAGAGGTAGGCAGGCAGGACGGAGAGGAAGGCAGGCAGGGCGGAGAGGAAGGCAGGCAGGACGGAGAGGAAGGCAGGCAGGACGGAGAGGCAGGCAGGCAGGACGGAGAAGCAGGCAGGCAGGACGGAGAGGAAGGCAGGCAGGACGGAGAGGAAGGCAGGCAGGACGGAGAGGAAGGCAGGCAGGACGGAAAGGCAGGTAGACAGGAAGGAGAAGCAGGTAGACAGGACGGAGAGGCAGGTAGACAACAAAGTAGACAGGAATAAGAAGGCAGACACACATGATTTTTTAGGAAGAAGGCAAATTAGCAGAGTGAAAGGGGAGAAGCCTTTAGGCACGCAAACAGGACACCAGAGAGATAGGCAAACAATCAATGGGAAAGCAGGCAAACAACAATGAAGGCCGTGAGACAGGCAGGTACCAAAGAGTCAGAGCCAGGTCATGGCAGGTCAGGTCACCCCCAGCTGAGGTCAGCAAAAGCTTGACCCCAGACAGCCTAACTTGCACACTAGCGGCCGCAGAGAAGGTTGAATACCCTTAATTGTGACTAATGAATACGTCAAGCGGTCCCGGGCCACCTTATGAATAAGCAAAGGCATTAGAACATTGTTGAGATGAGAGATAAAGCGGAAACAGGTTCTGGGTGGAGAGGGAAGGAGGGGGGAGGGGAGTAAAGAATGAGGGGCGGGGGGGGGTAGAAAAATAGAAGGAGAAGCTTAGTAGATGGAGAGTTAAGGAGGTAGAAGGAAGCAGGACGGAGAGGGGCGAAAGGGAATAAGAGAAGGAAAGATGAAAGAACAAGAAGGGAGATAAGGACTGAAAGGGATGCAGAGTGAAATGAAGTAAGGGAAATTGGAGGCAAGAGGCAATAAAGGTGGAAACACAATAAAAGGATAGAGTACTGAGGGAGGTAAATCTTATTTACTATTCTTATTGAAAAATAAATGCTAAACAAATCGTCTCGCGAGGATGGTTCAGATAAATTATAAACATGCAGTCAAAATTATTAATAAATATATGTATTTAAGGCGATGAGTAATCCCCTCTTCCCGGGTTTGGGCAATCTGTACATGGAAAGTTTTGAAACAAATAACTTACCCAGGATTTTACCCTCGAATTTGGTAAGGTATAGGTATGTTGAGGATATTTTATGCCTGTGGCTGTTAACCATGACCAAATATATTTTCTCAATCAGCTTAATTCGCTAGTTCCGTCAATTACATTCCCAAGTGAGAATGAAGAGAATTATGTTCAGTCATTTTTAGACATCATGATTCATAGAATCGTCAGGAGTTTCAATTTCAACGTGTACTGGAAATCTACCAATATGTGCTCGTATGTTCATAATTACTCTAATCATCATAGTCAAGTTAAACGAGTAGTATTTCTGGAATGCTTCTCAGAGCCCTGAGAGTTTGCAGCCCGGAATTTTGTGATGAAGAAATAGCAAAAATATATGAAATTGCGAAGAAGTTAAAATACCCAAAATATTTCTTGGATGTCACGTTTGGACAAGCTAAAAGGACGTTCTACAAACATGCTCCCAAATCTAAACCAAAACTAAAAAAAAACTCGCTGGTTTGACCGTATTTTGAATGATTAGAAAAACTTGCCCCAGCCCTGAGAACCTTAATATTAACCCAGTGTTCACCAATAATAATACAGTTAAGTCCATTTTAATTAAGAACTCTCCCTCGTCTGTTGCAGGATGTGTGTGCTCCATCCTTGCAATGAGTGCGCATGTGTTTACATTGGCCAAACTGGTAAATCTCTTTCGTCACGTTTAAAATAACACTCATATGCTATTCGTACAGCCTCGCACTCCAGTGCATTGTATTTACATTCCAGTTTTTGTGATCATTCTATCGACTTCAGAAGGGCCAAATGTATTGTTAAAAGTAAGAGTTTTGTTGAACGAAATGTGACTGAGTTCGCTCAGATCAAACAAAGTAACAACAGCCTTAATGTAAGCCCAGGCATGTACAAATTAGATCCCCATATAAGCTTCAATATAACCCGTCAGTACAATGGAGCATCCATTAAACTTATTTTTGTTTTTTGTTTTTCCAACCGGTGGCACTTATACCGTACTCTCCAGTGTTTTTGTTGCACTTATACCGTACTCTCCAGTGTTTTTGTTGCACTTATACCGTACTCTCCAGTGTTTTGTTGCACTTATACCGTACTCTCCAGTGTTTTTGTTGATTCCCTTAATTCCACTATGAGTGACTGGAACATTTGCTTTAAACTTATCCATATTTCAATCTTTCCGACTTCTTTTTCCTCCCCATTTTTCCATAAAGTAAGGTTTCATCCCCACTTATTGGTGGTCAGGTGATCTGTCTCTCCCTGGGGGGCTGGTTATAAGGTCTGCCCACCACGCTTCCGTTTTCACTCTTTATCTTGCTCTCATGAAGCCAAATTGAGCCGAAAACGCGTTCAGCATTCTTTAATTCTTCACATGTGGTTTTTCCACTCTGGGGCCTGGCCTCACCTAACATTCTAAGATGAGTCATAGGGGTACTGGAGTGTCACAAGCCAATCGGTTTCGGCCTCGGTGCCACACTTTAAGAAAAATCGGCATATATAAGACCCCCGGTTTTCCCCTTTGCGATTTTCATGGAATTTGAAATATATATTGTCTGTGTTGTAGACTTATTTTGAAGTTCTGTGCTTCATAATATTAAACTTTCAGAAAGAGTGAGAGAGAGAAGGAGAAGAAGGGAAGAGAAGTAATGCTGGTAAAAATGGAAAAATGGAAGGAGTGTTGAGGAAGAAAGAAGTAAAAAGGTGGAAAGGGTGGGTGAGGGGGGGAAAGTAGGGGAGATGATAGACAGGAAAGATAAGGGAAGGAGATGTTGAGAAGGAATGGGAAAATGGGAAGAGAGAGGGATAGTGAGAGGAGATTGGGGAGAGGAGTTGGGTGATGGGTACACTAGGAGAGAGGGTGAAGAGGGAAGGAGATTGGGAGAGGGATCTAATTGTATATACATCTATCTATCCATCTGTATCTATCTTTCTACCTATCAACCTATCCAGCTGTCTATCGATGCATCTATCTGTCCATCTTTCCATCCATCTACTCATCCATGTATCCAACTATCCATCCATCAATCTACGTTTATGGATGGATAGATGCATAGATAGAAAGATGGATAGATTGATAGGTAGATATATACAGACGGATAGATAGATATCTATACAGTTCTCTCCCAATCCCTCCTCTACCCCCTAACCCGAGCTCAACCCCTCGTTCTCCACACTCACCCCCTCCCGTCCCTCTCCTCGTACCCCCCCCCCTACTTTACCCCCCCCCAAAAAAAAAGGATCTTCTCATATATATATATATATATATATATATATATATATATATATATATATATATATATATATATATATATATATATATATATATATATATATAAAAAGTTTGAGTTTTATATATATATATAAAAAGTTTCAGTTGCATATTGTCCTGGGGACCATTCAGGCTTGTTCGCATATATATATATATATATATATATATATATATATATATATATATATATATATATATATATATATATATATATGTCGTACCTAGTAGCCAGAACTCACTTCTGAGCCTACTATGCAAGGCCCGATTTCCCTAATAAGCCAAGTTTTCATGAATTAATTGCTTTTCGACTACCTAACCTACATAACCTAACCTAACCTAACTTTTTCGGCTACCTAACCTAACCTAACCTATAAAGATAGGTTAGGTTAGGTTAGGTAGGGTTGGTTAGGTTCGGTCATATATCTACGTTAATTTTAACTCCAATAAAAAAAAATTGACCTCTTATATAATGAAATGGGTTGCTTTATCATTTCATAAGAAAAAAATTAGAGAAAATATATTAATTCATGAAAACTTAGCTTATTAGGCAAATCGGGCCTTGCATTGTAGGCTGAAAAGTGAGTCTTGCTACTAGGTACGACATATATATATATATATATATATATATATATATATATATATATATATATATATATATATATATATATATATATATATATGTCGTACCTAGTAGCCAGAACTCACTTCTCAGCCTACTATTCAAGGCCCGATTTGCCTAATAAGCCAAGTTTTCCTGAATTAATATATTTACTATAATTTTTTTCTTATGAAATGATAAAGCAACCCTTTTCTCTATGTATGAGGTCAATTTTTTTTTATTGAGTTAAAATTAACGTAGATATATGACCGAACCTAACCAACCCTACCTAACCTAACCTAACCTATATTTATAGGTAAGGTTAGGTTAGTTAGCCAAAAAAAGCTAGGTTAGGTTAGGTTAGGTAGGTTAGGTAGACGAAAAAACATTAATTCATGAAAACTTGGCTTATTAGGCAAATCGGGCCTTGAATAGTAGGCTGAGAAGTGCGTTCTGGCTATTAGGTACGACATATATATATATATATATATATATATATATATATATATATATATATATATATATATATATATATATATATATATATATGTCGTACCTAGTAGCCAGAACTCTCTTCTCAGCCTACTATTCAAGGCCCGATTTGCCTAATAAGCCAAGTTTTCCTGAATTAATATATTTACTATAGTTTTTTTCTTATGAAATGATAAAGCAACCCTTTTCTCTATGTATGAGGTCAATTTTTTTTTATTGGAGCTAAAATTAACGTAGATATATGACCGAACCTAACCAACCCTACCTAACCTAACCTAACCTATATTTATAGGTAAGGTTAGGTTAGGTAGCCAAAAAAAGCTAGGTTAGGTTAGGTTAGGTAGGTTAGGTAGACGAAAAAAACATTAATTCATGAAAACTTGGCTTATTAGGCAAATCGGGCCTTGAATAGTAGGCTGAGAAGTGCGTTCTGGCTATTAGGTACGACATATATATATATATATATATATGTATATATATATATATATATATATATATATATATATATATATATATATATATATATATATATATTGTACTTAGTAGCCAGAACGCAGTTCTTGGCCTACCATGCATGGCCCGATTTGCCTAATAAGCCATGTTTTCCTGAATTTATATATTTTTCTCATTTTTTTCCAATGGAATGTATGATAAACTATTCAACACTGGTGGGACGCGAACAAGGGGACACAGGTGGAAACTGAGTACCCACATGAGCCACAGAGACGTTAGAAGGAACTTTTTCAGTGTCAGAGTAGTTAAGGGATGGAATGCATTAGGCAGTGATGTGGTGGAGGCTGACTCCATACACAGTTTCAAATGTAGATATGATAGACCCCAGTAGACTTAGGAATCTGTATACCAGTTGAGAGGCGGGACCAAAGAGTCAAATCTCAACCCCCGCAAGCACAAATAGGTGAATAGAAATAGGTGAGTACCCACACACACACTGAGCAGCTTATCAGAGGGGCCAAATGTCTGGCATTAGCTTACAGACACTACCTCTCCTCCTCACTGAATTCGTAGCCAGTGAGAAATATCTACCAACTTATTATTATTATTATTATTATTATTATTATTATTATTATTATTATTATTATTATTATTATTCTAACGTGTGAGGGGTTTGACCTGGAGCCCGGTCCTTGGCGGCCTCTTGACAGATTTAAGCAGCATTAACCAGCATAAACAAAGCCTCGGTGAAAGGGCCATTCCACTGCGGGTTCCCGAGCGGCACAGATGATAAAGCAGAGGCCAATTAAAGCACCGTTGTATCACTGGCTAATTAGTATAATCAAATGCATCATAAGTGATTAAAGTTCTCCTAAAACGACTGTGTTCATTGTATAAAAATGTTAGTCATTAAAATAGGGATCAAAATAATGTAGGATTTATTAGCATATAATTAATAACTATTTTCATATAGCTTGATTCAACTTTTTTTGTTTTTGTCTTGGTTGGTTGAAGACAATTTAGAGGGTCTTATATTTGTAGTAAATATGATATGAAATGAGGAATATGATTAGGCCCAAGTTGACGTCATCTTCACGACATTAACTTTCGTTGTTGTCGTTGTTGTGACTGTTTTTGTTGTATATATTCAGTTATAAATTGCTGTGACAGTCGTTATAATTGTTATGGATGTTGTAATTGGTATGAATGTTGTTTATATATTTATTATAAGTGTTATTGTTGTTAGAATAATTGTTTTTGTTTTTACAATAACAGTACTTATATCGAGTATATAAACCACATTTATACTAATTACAACATCTAAAACAATTACACCGACTGTCGCAACAATTATAATATAATGAATGCAATAATTATAACGTAATAAATACAACAATAACATTCACAACAATTACAACAAAGACATCAACGAGAGATAATATACCTAGTATTGCTCTCTCCACATTACAGCCCGTCCTCCTAAGGAGCCCCATCGTCAAGAAAATGTCGTACTAAAGTGCCCTTATCCTAACCTACCAGAGGACCCAAAACTGAAAATTGAACAGCATACCAATATCACGACCGGCTACCATTTGCTAGTACGACAATTTTTGACCTTAGGGAGAGTATACGTCAAAATACGACTCTCTATTAAGAGGACGGGTTGCACACAGTGCTATACTCTCTTCTGCCAAATAAGAACCAAAAAATAAGGGAATCCTTCCAACAGAACCAAAACAAAAGACAAGGAGAAGTGCTTCTCATATGTGTGCTCATCAACACAATTCGCTGAAAGTAAGGCCACGGGATCGAACCTCATTAAAGAATGGTATCTTTATCCTGTCATTGTTCACCAGTAAGACTGTAGCAGGCTTTTGTTGTCTTTGTTCACCAGTAAGACTGTAGCAGACTTTGTTGTCATTGTTCACCAGTAAGACTGTAGCAGACTTTGTTGTCTTTGTTCACCAGTAAGACTGTAGCAGGCTTTTGTTGTCATTGTTCACCAGTAAGACTGTAGCAGGCTTTTGTTGTCTTTGTTCACCAGTAAGACTGTAGCAGGCTTTTGTTGTCTTTGTTCACCAGTAAGACTGTAGCAGACTGTTGTTATCATTGTTCACCGGTAAGACTGTAGCAGACTTTGTTGTCATTGTTCACCAGTAAGACTGTAGCAGACTTTGTTGACTTTGTTCACCAGTAAGACTGTAGCAGGCTTTTGTTGTCTTTGTTCACCAGTAAGACTGTAGCAGACTGTTGTTATCATTGTTCACCGGTAAGACTGTAGCAGACTGTTGTTATCATTGTTCACCGGTAAGACTGTAGCAGGCTTTGTTGACTTTGTTCACCAGTAAGACTGTAGCAGACTTTGTTGACTTTGTTCACCAGTAAGACTGTAGCAGGCTTTTGTTGTCTTTGTTCACCAGTAAGACTGTAGCAGACTTTGTTGACTTTGTTCACCAGTAAGACTGTAGCAGACTTTGTTGACTTTGTTCACCAGTAAGACTGTAGCAGACTTTTGTTGACTTTGTTCACCGGTAAGACTGTAGCAGGCTTTTGTTGTCTTTGTTCACCAGTAAGACTGTAGCAGACTTTTGTTGTCTTTGTTCACCGGTAAGACTGTAGCAGGCTTTTGTTGTCTTTGTTCACCAGTAAGACTGTAGCAGACTGTTGTTATCATTGTTCACCGGTAAGACTGTAGCAGACTGTTGTTATCATTGTTCACCGGTAAGACTGTAGCAGACTGTTGTTATCATTGTACACAAGCAAGGTCTAAGGCGCTACATCTTGTGTATGGGGGCGGAAGAGGCCTTACCAGGGGTGCTTTATCGTGTATAAATTGCCGTGTTCGGTCAAAGGTAGTTATATGGTAGGTGGGGTACCCGGCGGGGCCCGGGTCGACCTGCGGGCACCATTACTGAAAAGAATTAAAACAAAAAAATTATGGGTAATTAGGTTAATAATTGGGAGCGTGTAAGATATCCCACAGTGTGTCGTTACGGCATTTCCGTGTCTGTCTATCTCTGTGTCTGTGTATCTCTGTCTGTATGTCTGAGTCTGTCTATATCTGTCTGTATGTCTGTGTCTGTCTATCTCTGTCTGTATGTCTGTGTCTGTCTATCTCTGTCTGTATGTCTTTGTCTCTCTGTCTCTGTCTGTATGTCTGTGTCTGTCTATCTCTGTCTGTATGTCTGTGTCTGTCTATCTTTGTCTGTATGTCTGTGTCTGTCTATCTCTGTCTGTATGTCTGTGTCTGTCTATCTCTGTCTGTATGTCTGTGTCTGTCTATCTCTGTCTGTATGTCTTTGTCTCTCTGTCTCTGTCTGTATGTCTGTGTCTGTCTATCTCTGTCTGTATGTCTGTGTCAGTCTATCTCTGTCTGTATGTCTGTGACTGTCTATCTCTGTCTGTATGTCTGTGTCTGTCTATCTCTGTCTGTATGTCTGTGTCTGTGTATGTCTGTCTGTATGTCTTTGTCTCTCTGTCTCTGTCTGTTTGTCTGTGTCTGTCTGTATGTCTGTATGTCTGTGTCTGTCTATCTCTGTCTGTATGTCTGTGTCTGTGTCTGTGTCTGTCTATCTCTGTCTGTGTGTTTGTGTCTATCTATCTCTGTCAGTATGTCTGTTTCTGTCTATCTCCGTCTGTATGTCTGTGTCTGTGTGTCTGTCTGAATGTCTGTCTATCTATGTCTGTACATGTGTGTCTGTCTATCTATGTCTGCATCTCTCCCTCCCTGTATACGTATGTCTGACTGTGTCTCTGTCTATGTCTGTCTCCGAGTCTGTGCACTCACCTAGTTGTGCAAGTGGGGATTGAGCTTTGCCCCTTTGGTCCCGCCTCTCAACCGTCAATCAACCGGTGTACAGATTCCTGAGCCTATTGGGCTCTATCATATCTACATTTGAAACTGTGTATGGAGTCAGCCTCCACCACATCAATGCCTAATGCATTCCACTTACTAACTACTCCGACACTGAAAAAGTTCTTTCTAATGTCTCTGTGGCTCATTTGGGTACTCATTTTCTACCTGTGTCCCCTTGTGCGTGTACCATCCGTGTTAAATAATCCATCCATGTCTACCCTGTCAATTCCCCTGAAAATTTTGTATGTGGTGATCATGTCTCCCCGAGTTCTTTCGTCTTCCAGCTACGTGAGGTGCAGTTCACGTAGCCTTTCCTCGTAACTCATGCCTCTGAGTTCTGGGACTAGCCCAATGGAATACCTTTGAACTTTCTCCAGCTTCGTCTTGTGCTTGACAAGGTATGGTCTCCATTCTGGGGTTGCATACTCCAGGAATGGTCTTACATATGTGGTATACAAGGTTCTCGAGGACTCCTTACACAGGTTTCTGGAGGCAGTTCTGATGTTAGCCAGCCTCGCATACGCCGCTGAAGTTATTCTTTTGATGTGGGCTTCAGGAGACAGGTTTGGCGAAATATCAACTCCTTGATATTTCTCTCTGTCTGCTTCACGAAGGACTTCATCTTCCATTCTGTATCCTCTGTCTGGTCTCTTATTTCCTCCGCCTAATTTCATTACCTTACATTTACTTGAGTTGAACTTTAGTAGCCATTTGTTGGACCATTCCTTTAGTTTGTAGTCTATATATGACTGTCTCCGAGTCTGTTAATATCTGGCTATCTACCTTCCTCTCATCTTTTGTCTCTGTATTTTTTATGTCTGTCTGTCTCTCGCTTTCTTTCTGTCTGTGTGCCTCTCTCTCTCTCTCTCTCTCTCTCTCTCTCTCTCTCTCTCTCTCTCTCTCTCTCTCTCTCTCTCTCTCTCTCTCTCTCTCTCTCTCTCTCTCTCTCTCTCTATTTTTCCACCACCTTCAATAACCACCACCAGTGCAGCAATAGCAAAGCAATACTAGCAGCGTTAACAAAAGTAATACATGCAGCATTAACGCAACTAATTCTAGCAACATTAACAGAAGTAACACTAGTAGCATTTATGTAACTAATACTAGCAGCATTAACGGAGTTTTTTCTACCTCAAGCGTGGCCACACATTTACAATGCTAACCAGCATTTATACATTTTCTTCTGTCCTCCATGGACAGGGCGAGAGATCTGTTAAACATATAATTCAGTGATTTATTGAACAATCAACCACAGACGGTGATTGTAGTGCTTATAAAATGCTAACCTAACCTACAAACATAAATACACAGATTTACGGCTGTCCTACATAAAGAGTGTTCGAGGTGTCATTTTACATAGTGTCATTAATATGCCATTACAAAAGTGAAATGCAATTCTGACCATCTTCCACATATATCTATCTTCCTTCCATCTTCCGGGACTTGTAATCCTGTGGCCCGGGTAAAAGAATAACATCTGAGGCGTATGCATGGCTGGCTAACATTAGAACTGCCTTCAGGAACCTGTGTAAGGAATCATTCAGAACCTTGTATACCACATATGTAAGACCAATCCTGGAGTATGCAGCTCAAGCATGGAGCCCGTACCTTGTCAAGCACAAGACGAAACTGGAAAAAAAAGAAAAAGCTGAAAAACAGGAACTAAAAAGTTCCTGTTGAAGACATCATTGAAAGAAAGGTGAAACGCCATGCAACCTCTGAAGAGTCAACTAACACAACACCTGTAGTCCCTATTAGACTGTTTTTACAGGAACTTCTTTTCAACAGCTCACAAAACAGAGGAAAGTATCCTGAAAGATATTATTAATAGGAACGTTATCCCCACAGACACAAATTAGAAGATACAATTAACAATTTACTATAAAAACAAGAAAACGACCAACCTACTCACGAAGAACTCTCCAGACACCAAACAGAATGCCTTGGAACAAACCAACGTCGTCAATGCCTTCACATGCCCACTTTGGGGCTGTTAAGCCCAAAAGATCTCAATATATAGGCAAGACAAGAACGTCTCTTTCTAGGCGACTAGCAATGCATAAACAACAGGGCTCCATCAAATAGTATATAATCTCCTCATACAACCAGACCATCACCAGAGAAATGTTAACAAGCAACACAGAAATTATCGACAGGTACAACGATAACAGGAGACTCGACATCAGCGCGGCCCTACACATCAAAAAGTCAAAACCAACAATCAACAGCCAATTATCGCATAATTACATTCTTCCCACTTCAAGACCCCAAACCAGCACAAAAGCAAGAGATAAAATGTATACCCATGTCTTATATACCCATTGTTTTGTGTTCTGTCTTTTACCATTGATTTGTTTTGTATATGTATATATATATATATATATATATATATATATATATATATATATATATATATATATATATGTCGTACCTAATAGCCAGAACGCACTTCTCAGCCTACTATTCAAGGCCCGATTTGCCTAATAAGCCAAGTTTTCATGAATTAATATTTTTTCGTCTACCTAACCTACCTAACCTAACCTAACCTAGCTTTTTTTGGCTACCTAACCTAACCTTACCTATAAATATAGGTTAGGTTAGGTTAGGTAGGGTTGGTTAGGTTCGGTCATATATCTACGTTAATTTTAACTCCAATAAAAAAAAATTGACCTCATACATAGAGAAAAGGGTTGCTTTATCATTTCATAAGAAAAAAATTATAGTAAATATATTAATTCAGGAAAACTAGGCTTATTAGGCAAATCGGGCCTTGAATAGTAGGCTGAGAAGTGAGTTCTGGCTACTAGGTACGACATATATATATATATATATATATATATATATATATATATATATATATATATATATATGTCGTACCTAATAGCCAGAACGCACTTCTCAGCCTACTATTCAAGGCCCAATTTGCCTAATAAGCCAAGTTTTCATGAATTAATGTTTTTTCGTCTACCTAACCTACCTAACCTAACCTAACCTAGCTTTTTTTGGCTACCTAACCTAACCTTACCTATAAATATAGGTTAGGTTAGGTTAGGTAGGGTTGGTTAGGTTCGGTCATATATCTACGTTAATTTTAACTACAATAAAAAAAAATTGACCTCATACATAGAGAAAAGGGTTGCTTTATCATTTCATAAGAAAAAAATTATAGTAAATATATTAATTCAGGAAAACTTGGCTTATTAGGCAAATCGGGCCTTGAATAGTAGGCTGAGAAGTGAGTTCTGGCTACTAGGTACGACATATATATATATATATATATATATATATATATATATATATATATATATATATATATATATATATATATATATATATATACATCAGCCGGGCCCTACATGTGTGTGTGTGTGTGTGTTCGACACCTAATACTAGCAATACAAGCAGCATTAACAGAATCAACACCAGCAGCATTACCAGAAGTATTACTAGCAGCAGTAACAGAAGCAATACTAAGGAAGTTCGTTGATGCCTTCAACCTCGTTCTGACAGTTCCTGCGACGGCTCTGGAACCAGTAGTATGGGGGTTTGCCTTTCCATTGGAGACTTTCGGAGCAGTGGAGAGGAGGAAACTGCTGCATGGCTGACAGGTAAATTGGGTGACAGACAGATAAATTACCACTCCGCCATACAGAAACGTCTCCATAAACAGAACAGATCATTCAGACTCAAAAATCACACTCTAAATGTGCCAAATATGCACGTTAAATGATGTGTTGCTGCTGGAATTCCTCTCTGGAATACTGGTGAAATAAGCACCGGTTCACTCCCGAACAAAAAAACAGGTTATCCAGGTAATATGTCAATGGTGACCCTGGTTGTTGCAGCACTGAGTCAGGCTCTGACTCATCCATCACTCGTTCTTGAGCTCAGTAGATCCGGCAAGTGACTCAACCACAACTCTCTGGACTCAGTAGGTCTGGCAACTGACTCAACCACAACTCTCTCTGGACTCAGTAGATCTGGCAAGTGACTCAACCACCACTCTCTCTGGACTCAGTAGGCCTGGCAACTGACTCAACCACCACTCTCTCTTGACTCAGTTGACCCCAATAGCTCATCTCACGTTGACAAGCTTTGAATAACAAATGGTCCAGGAGGAGATTTAAATGCCGTCAAGGGCTTGAATAGAGGTGATCAATGAGTTGATTAAACCAAAGCTAATACCGTAACACATATGATCAATGACTTGATTAAGCCATCACTAATACTGGAACACAGACGGTCAGGGACTTGATGTAACCATCACTTTCTCTAGAATATAGGTGGTCCAGAAGCTGACTCAACCCTGGAACACTATAGGGATTAAACAAAAAACCTGTCACAGATATAGGATTTAATATAGTTTAAAATATCCCCTCTTCTACCCCCCTTTCTACCTCTCCCTCTACGCCTTTTCGACCCTTTTTCTATCCCCTCTTCTACCCCCCTTCTTCCAATCCCTCTACGCCTTTTCGACCCTTTTTCTATCCCCTCTTCTACCCCCCTTCTTCCAATCCCGCTCAAAAACCGTAATCAAAATTCTAAATGTATTTTGAAAGTCCCAAAAGGTAAAATTATTAAAAAAAAACACACACATCCTGGAACAGATCGTGGAGCACTGAATCTGAAATCGCCAGGATTACCAGCTATTAAGCCAAAAGAGGAAAAAATAATCCCTCTAAAAGCAAATGTTATTCTGCCAACCCTGAGGACTTAACTGAGATATTCAGTTGAAGCACTCAACAAAAAATTACATATACATATGTAGCTATATTTACTCATTTGCTTATTTACATATAGAGCGTCTCCTCGGTGACCACATCACGCCTTCCTCTGCCTCCGTCAAGGGCGTCATATTTGCCCGCAGGAATATAAAACCATTAAATCCTGTCGACCATCCGCCAAAATTCTTGACGGCGTTGGGCATGTTATAAGGGGGCCGGGAAAACAGCTTCTGATTGGCTCTAGTTATGGCAAGCTGTAAATGGCGGCCGTGATGGCGGCGAACCAACACCCAGACTCAGACTCTGGACAAACACAAAAAAGTGAGGAATGTAAATCACTCAGCACCCGAAATAAGGATGAAAAGTTATGGTTGTCAGGAGAGGCGGTGCGAGGAGGAGGAGGAGGAGGAGGAGAGGAGAAGGAGGAGGGTGGAGAGAAGGAGGACGATGACAGAAGTGGAGTGGGGAGGAAGGGAGGAGAGAACCATTAACTGGAGTAAGGGGGAAGACAAAAGAGAGAGATGATGTAGAGGAAGGAATGTGAAGAAGGGGAGGGGGGAAGAGTAGGGCAATATAATGAGGGAAATAGAGACAGACAAATGTGAGAGGCGAGGAGAAATGGAAAGGAAAATAAAAATGGAAGACAAGAAAGAGCTGACAAAGGAAAGTAGAGGATAGGGAGGGAGAGAGGAAAAGTTAACTGATAATAGAGAATGAGCGATGGAAAGCAAAATAGAAGAGAAGAAAATGGGACGTGCCGGAAATGGAAGAATTGGAAATAGAAGGACGGAAGAGAAGGAAATAGGAGGAAGGAGGAAATGGAAAGCAGAAGCAAAATTAGGTTGGGGAAACGAGTTGCAATTGAATGGCAAGAAAGATGGAGAGGGTAAATAAGATAGAAGGAGGAAATGAAGATTGAGGGAGAGGTTGAGAAAAAAAAGGTGAAAGGGAGGGGAGTGATAAGGATAAAGGGAGAAGGAAGGGGAGGGGAAAAGAGGGGGGATTTAGGGGAGGGAGAATAAGGGGAGGGAGGGGATGAAAGAAGAGGGCGAAGGGAGGGAGGGGGAGAGGGGCGGTGAGAGGGGGGTGTGGGTTTACAGCCAGCACGAGG
>NC_091182.1:23671227-23741952 GCF_040958095.1 Procambarus clarkii
CTTTTGTCCCGATGGTCCAGGCGGTTGCCCAAGGTGGAATTAGGGATAGCCAACAGGAAGTCCTCGGCATGGGGGGGCTTGCACAGCTAGGAGGTTTGCTGTATCCTTCCCAGATGCTGCCTCCAACAATGCTGTAGCGATGTTTTCCACTATAGGGTTATCTCATTTAGCCTGTTTGCAGTCGTTTGAAAAAGTTGGTCGAGGTTGAGAATTGGCAAGATTGGCCTACTGGCCGGCTCCCTCTGTGAATTTGGGATCATAAATCCCAATGGAGTCTCTTAGGTATTCTGGCAGTGTCTCATTCACTAATTCACCTGTAGCACTGGTTGAGGATAACCACGTACAAAACGCAGTCAAACCATAACAGAACGAAAAGGCAATGTAAAGGATTTGGATGTACTCATGTCAGAAGACCTTACCTTTAAAGAACACAATAAAGTAGCCGTCACAACTGCAAGAAAAATGACAGGTTGGATAACAAGAACTTTTCACACTAGAGATGCTATACCAATGAAGATACTCTTCAAGACGCTAGTGCTCTCTTGAGTGGAATACTGCTGTACAATGACTGTCCCTTTCAAAGCTGGAGAAATTGCTGACCTGAAGAGCATGCAGAAATTCTTTACTGCTAGAATCCACTAGGTAGAACATCTAAACTATTGGGACCGACTAAAGAGCCCAAATCTGTATTTTCTTGAGTGCAGGAGGGAAAGACATATAATAATTTACACATGAAAAATAGTAGAGGGGCTGGTCCCGAACCTGCACACAGAAATAACATCACATGAGACCAGAAGACATGGCAGGATGTGCAGAATACCCCCGTTGAAAAGTAGAGGTGCAACAGGTACTCTGAGAGAGAACTCTATCAACATCAGAGGCCTGAGACTGTTCAACACGCTTCCACTACACATAAGGGGCATAACTGGCCGACCCCTCACAGTGTTCAAGAGAGAACTCGATAAGCACCTCCAAAGGATACCTGATCAACCAGGCTGTGATTTGTACGTCAGGCTGCGAGCAGCCGCATCTAACAGACTGGTTGACCAGTCTAGCAACGAGGAGGCCTGGTCGACGATCGGGCCGCGGGAAAGCTAAGCCCCGAAAACACCTCAAGGTAATCTAAAGGTAAGGAGTCGTCTTGTGAAAACCTGTACCCCCAAGTCTAACTGGGAGCGTTGCTTGGTCCCATTGGTCATCTTGCAAGGAGAGGTTTAACACTTTTAAGGTTATTGATTTTTGGAGTGCGTCATATTCTGTTAATTTTGGACTGTCGAAGGAGGGAGCACACCTTAGGAAACAGGTAAGCCTGGGCAAAGCCAGGCACCTTGTGAGGAGGTACAAAGCATCGTGGGCATCCAAAGCCCATTTTCTTTTCTCCATATTCCTCAGGTCGTTCAGCTTTTCTTCGAGGATTACTTCAATGGCACTCAAGCCCAATGGTGTCCCTAGCAGCACACTGTTGGTGGGAGCGATCACTGGGGCTCCTGGCAACATGGTTCTTACTGCATCTATGATTGGTTGGCTAGATGAAATGATTTAGCACTTTGATAGATTTCGGGTGAATCCTAACTCCTCTCCCCTAGATTTCACCAGCTGTAGATCCCCTAGAAGGGACTCCAGTGTCCTTGGCAGGGTGCCATCGTCCAGGAAGTAGATGTTGAGTTCGCTGGTCAACCTGCTTGTGACCTCTTTAGCAGCCATGCAGAAATAGGAAGGGGCAAGTGGATCTCCCTGCTGGACACCTGCGGAAACAACTTCATGTTACCCAAACACAGTGTCGATTCCCTACTGTACCCTGCTGAAACAAAGGGAAGTAGACAAGGAAAGCTTGTACAAACTGCTTCCACTACCACATACTTTTTTACCTGGTTGAAAGCATTTTTAAATTCTAGTTTAATTAATGCCTTATTTTCGTGGGGGTGATTAATATAGGCTCGTGCTGCATGAGCTGCTGCTTCACAGCCATGGGGGACACCAAAACATAGTTTATGTTGTCTAAGCATCGTTGCAGCTTTCGTGCAGATGTTTCTGACAGCTGCCCTAGCAACGAGGCGCCGAAGTGTGTTACCCACGGCGATGGGTCTGACTCCACTATCATTCTTCTTAAGGGCACAAAGGGATGCTCCGAAGAAGAAGGATTAATTCTATATAAATAAAAACGGATATGTTCGTTTGTTCAAAATCGCTAATCTCCGAAAGTTCTTCACCGATTGTTTTGAAATTTTTACACAACGTTCCATTCGCATCCGAACAGATTTTTATATACATACTATATTGATGTCACTTCTGGGACCGGAAAAAACATGCTTTTTCTGAAAAAACTGTGTTTTCCATGTGAGGGAAATCTTCGAAACCTCCTCACCGATTGCTTTGAAATTTTGACACAACGTTGCATTCGAATAGATGCATGGTTTTATATACCTATTATATACAGGCCTCACCTGTGAGAGGAAAAAAATGTTTTTTTTTAGAAAAACAGCACCATCTGTTGGACGTAGGAACAACACACACACTGTAATCTCCAAAAGTTCTTCACCTATTGCTTTGAAATTTTGACACAACATTCCATTCCAATACTTGCATGTTTATATATATATATACCTACTATATAGATGCCATACCTGAAACAGGTAAAAACATGCTTTTTGAAAAACAGCACCATCTGTTGCATATATTAGGAACACACATTATCCTAAATATATTTTGATTTCATTTCAATGTTTCTGATTGCATTGATAAATTTAATTTTCATAGAGTTCGATTTATTTTCATTTTCATTTATTATTTTGTATGACATTGCATTGGAATTGAGCTGTGTTGTTTACCATACCGTTCATTTCGTAAGTATAAGTATAGATGCCACACCTGTGACAGGTAAAATAATTTTTTTTTTAAGAAATAGCGTCATCTGTTGGGCGTAAGAGCAACTCACACAATACTAATTAGGTTACAATTCCATTTCAATGTTTCCGATTGCATTGAAAAATTTAATTTTCCTAGATTTTGATTTATTTTCATTTTGATTTAATTATTTTGTGTGACATTGTGTTGGACTTGAGCTGTGTTGTTTACCATACCGTTTATTTTGTGAATATAGTTTATTTTTTATTTTTTAATTGTTTTCCATTTCGTTTTTTTAACTGTTTTCTTATATTTCATTGATGGGAACATCAGATCATTTGATGTTCCCAATTTTCTGATGGGAACATCATATAATTTGGGAATACATCGGATGAAGCAGTGGGGAATGGTGGGGAAGATGAGGGAACGGGGGTGGGGGATGTTGGGGGAGGACACAAGGACAAGGGAGGGGGTAATAGTGGGGAGGACGAGGGAACGGGGGAGTTGGGGATGGTTGGGGCTAGGGGAGAAGGGAATGGGGAATGGTGAGGAGGAAAAGGGGACAGGGGAGTGGGGGATGGTGGGGAGGATAAGTGGACAGTGGAGGGGGAATAGTAGGGGGACGAGGGAGTGGGAGATGATAGGGTGGACAAGGGGATGGTGGAGGGTGGAATGGTTAGAAGGACGAGGGGACAGTAGAGTGGGGGATAGTGGGGAGGACAAAGGGACGGTGAGTGAGGAATTTTTGGGAGGACAGGGGAAATGGTGGGAAGGACTGAGAGACAGGGAAAGGTTGCCATGGCTCAGCAATGCACATGCGTTCCTGAGCAACAGCAACGCGTAGCCGGGTACAGTTAGTTGTGTAAAATATATATATATATATATATATATATATATATATATATATATATATATATATATATATATATATATATATATATATATATATATATATATATATATATATATATATATATATTGGTGTATACTGGCAGCAGGTTTTCTTTCAAACATGTTTCATTGAATATGACCGCATATTCTGTATTTATTATTTTCTGGTTTAGGGCTTCTATCCCTCTAACTATTTTCTTAGCATCAGGGCTTAATTGGAATAGGAGTTCTCCAAAACTCATTTTCGTACTTTTAAGGTGAAGAAAAGAAGTGATTTACTATAGAGTGTATTACACTTATTTGTATAATTTGCACGACGTTTCGAACCTCCATGGTTCATTCTCAAGTGAACAGATCTTACAATACTAGTTGATTTTATACCCGCATTAGGTCAGGTGATAATACAATGAAGGTGAAAAACATGGGGGGATACATAAGGGATAAACATAGGGGCTGCAGAAGGCTTATTGGCCCATACGAGGCATCTCCTATCTAAACACAAAGATTAATCCAGTGTAATTGGCCTGTTATGTTGGACATTGTCTTCTGTGTTGGCATCGATATGTTCTTGTCTTGTCCTTACTCTCATGGTGGGTAGAGTAAATAGTTCCGTGATTTGGGTGTTCATGGTAGGTCGCTCTATTCTTATGTGAATTGCCTCAAGAATTTGTAATCTTCTTGAATCTTGGGTTTTGTCTATTATGCAAGTATTCTTGTTCAACATTTCTCTTGTTAGAGTAATGTCATGGGCTTGTCTCATGTGATTCCTAGGGGCACCAGATTGAAGATGGCATGTCAAATGCCTCGTCAGCTTGGTCGACGTCATACCTATGTACTTACATTGAAGGTTACATCCTTCGTGGGGGCAAGTGTACATGTATACAACGCTTGACTGCTGTAGAGGGTTCTCCGTCGGCTTCGGGCTGTTTTTGATAAGGAGTTCGGAAGTCTTCTTGGTTTTGTAGAATATTATCAGGTTTATGTTTTGGTTAGGAGTAGTGCTTTTTACTCCTTTACGGATTATTTCTCACAGTACGACATCCCTATCCAACTCAAGCAAACCATCAACAGTGAACTATTTAACCTGAAACAACAACATAAAACTCTTGTAGAAACAAAGACACTCCGTAAGTTAACATCCCTAAACGGTGGACAGCTAAAAATCCCTCGTCCTAAAGATGGCTACTTTAACCTGACTTCTTATGATCTTACCCAGGACCAACGAGACCTCTTAAATCTTGGTCTAAATTGTCAATTCTTATCTAAACCAAAGATGCATCAAAAACGCCTGGAAATCGAAATGCTTCTGGACGATATCCATAAGCTAGAAGACAACAAAAAAGTCATCACCACGGACACACTTCAAACTGAACTACTTGCAGAAGCAGGGAAAAAACGAGGAACATATTCATCTACAATCTTAACCCCACGACTCAAAGAAGCAGCGAAACAACTAAAAAATCTGAAAGACGTAACAATAAGAAAAGCCGACAAAACAGCAGCATATGTATTGATTCCTACCCATGAATACATGAACAAAATTAGCGACATCCTAAGTGACGACTCCAAATTTCAACGAATCACGAGGAACCCCGTAGAAGACCTTAAGCGGAAAGTAAACAAAACAATTACAGCAATCAACGCATTTCAATAAACTTCAAGGCGACTATGGCTTAGGATATGCCTACGGCAATGTTAAGACGCATAAACCAGGTAACCCACTACGCCCTATAATCAGCCAAATACCAACCCCAACTTATCACCTGGCAAAGAAACTCAATGAACTCCTAACTCCATACACTCCAAGTAAGTTTAGTCTACAATCATCAGCAGATTTCCTAGAATTGATCAAATCTACCCAGCCCGATGGAATTATCGCTTCCCTGGACGTTGAATCCCTTTTTACCAACGTCCCAGTCGACACAACCATAGGAATGATACTGGACAGAGTATACAGAGACGAGAGCACCCCCAAATTAGACATACCTGAGCCACACTTGAAAAGTCTTCTCGAAGCATGTACAAAGGAAGCCCCTTTCATCAGTCCACAAGGAGACATGTATTTACAAATAGACGGAGTAGCAATGGGCTCCCCCTTAGGAGTTTTATTTGCTAATTTTTATATGGGAACCATCGAAGATAGGGTCTTCAGTAGCAGACAAAAACCAACTGTATACTGCCGTTATGTAGATGACATATTCGTAATAGTAAAAGACTCAGATGAACTAATTGACCTAAAAAGACACCTAGAGAGAGAGTCAGTACTCCGATTTACACATGAAAATAGTGAAAATAACAGTCTGCCATTCTTGGATGTACTAATAACAAAAACAGGAACCTCTTTAAGCACCAACGTATATACCAAGCCCACCAACATAGGATTATGCCTGAACGGTAGAAGTGAGTGCCCCCAAAGATACAAAGCCAGTGTTCTCAATGCTTATATTCGTCGAGCGCTTACCCACTGCTCTGAATGGAGCAACGTGAGTAGAGAGTTTGAAAGAGTAACTCAGGTATTGGTGAACAACGGATATAGCAACGCGGAAATAAACGCTGCTATAAGAAGACACTTGGACCGTTGGTATAATTCAGAACCTAGAACAGAAACCACAACACCCCCAATAAAATTATATTACAAATCAACCATGCACAGTGAACATATAAAAGAGGAAAGAATAATGAAAGAAATAATCCGTAAAGGAGTAAAAAGCACTACTCCTAACCAAAACATAAACCTGATAATATTCTACAAAACCAAGAAGACTTCCGAACTCCTTATCAAAAACAGCCCGAAGCCGACGGAGAACCCTCTACAGCAGTCAAGCGTTGTATACATGTACACTTGCCCCCACGAAGGATGTAACCTTCAATGTAAGTACATAGGTATGACGTCGACCAAGCTGACGAGCCGTTTGACATGCCATCTTCAATCTGGTGCCCCTAGGAATCACATGAGACAAGCCCATGACATTACTCTAACAAGAGAAATGTTGAACAAGAATACTTGCATAGTAGACAAAACCCAAGATTCAAGAAGATTACAAATTCTTGAGGCAATTCACATAAGAATAGAGCGACCTACCATGAACACCCAAATCACGGAACTATTTACTCTACCCACCATGAGAGTAAGGACAAGACAAGAACATATCGATGCCAACACAGAAGACAATGTCCAACATAACAGGCCAATTACACTGGATTAATCTTTGTGTTTAGATAGGAGATGCCTCGTATGGGCCAATAAGCCTTCTGCAGCCCCTATGTTTATCCCTTATGTATCCCCCCATGTTTTTCACCTTCATTGTATTATCACCTGACCTAATGCGGGTATAAAATCAACTAGTATTGTAAGATCTGTTCACTTGAGAATGAACCATGGAGGTTCGAAACGTCGTGCAAATTATACAAATAAGTGTAATACACTCTATAGTAAATCACTTCTTTTCTTCACCTTAAAAGTACGAAAATGAGTTTTGGAGAACTCCTATTCCAATTAAGCCCTGATGCTTAGAAAATAGTTAGAGGGATAGAAGCCCTAAACCAGAAAATAATAAATACAGAATATGCGGTCATATTCAATGAAACATATATATATATATATATATATATATATATATATATATATATATATATATATATATATATATATATATATATATATATATATATATATATATATATATATATATATATATATATATATATATATATATATATACCAAACTATATATATATATATATATATATATATATACCAAACAAACAAACTCTCTGACCAAACTAAGTTCCAAAGGGTAACGAAGGACACTACAGCCGAATTAAAAGCAAAGGTCAACAAACTGATCGAAACTGTGAACGCCAAGAAATCCGGACTCCACCTGCCAAAGATCATTGGGGAATATAAACCTGGATATGCGTATGGAAATGTCAAGACGCACAAGCCTGGAAACCCACTTCGGCCAATCATTAGCCAGATACCCACACCCACGTACAGACTGGCGAAGCGACTCAACGGCCTGCTGACTCCTTATGTTCCTTGCGCCTTCAGCCTGAAGTCTCCAAAGGAATTTGTGGACTTACTGCGGGGCACACGGGCCACAGGGATAAGAGCCTCGTTGGACGTAGAATCGCTGTTTACCAACGTACCTGTGGACGAGACAATCGGAATGATAGCCGACAGAGTGTATCGTGATCCAGCCTGTACTCCTCTTGACATGCCAGAAAGTATTCTGAGGAAACTACTCCAAGCTTGTACTAAAGAGGCACCCTTCTTGAGCCCGGATGGGCACATGTATAAGCAAGTAGATGGGGTCGCCATGGGTTCTCCCCTAGGTGTCCTGTTTGCAAACTTCTACATGGGTACCATCGAGCAAAAAGTCTTAGTCGACATGAACTTGAAACCGGCCATATACTGCAGGTATGTTGACGACATTTTTACACAGGTACCTGATGTCAGACATCTGCAGGAGCTGAAGCAGGCATTTGAGCAGAGTTCCGTGCTGCGTTTCACTTACGAGACGGAAAAGGATGGGAAGCTGCCTTTTCTAGATGTAACAGTCATGGAAAAGGGCGGAGGTTTCCACACTGCAGTCTACACTAAGGAAACAAACATAGGAATGTGCCTAAATGCCAACAGCGACTGCCCCGACAGGTACAAGAGGAGTGTTGTTAACGCATACGTCGACCGTGCCCTCAGCCACAGCTCAGAATGGAAGCAAGTCGACGAAGAACTCTGTAGGGTAAGGCAGGTTCTAGTCAATAACGGCTTCTCCAATGGTTTCATCGAAGACATCATAAGAAGGAAAGTGAAAAGCCATGCAACCTCTGAAGAGACAACTAACACAACACCTATACCCCCTATTAGACTATTTTACAGGAACTTCTTTTCCACAGCTCATAAAACAGAGGAAAGGGTCCTGAAAGATATTGTTAATAGAAACGTTATCCCTACAGACAAAAATCAGAGGATACAACTGACGATTTACTATAAAACCAGAAAAACGGCCAGCCTACTCATGAGAAACTCTCCAGACACAAAACAGAACGCTCTAAAAGAGACTAACGTCGTCTATGCCTTCAAATGCCCACTTGGGGACTGTAAGCTCCAAAAAACCCAGTATATAGGCAAGACAACAACATCTCTTTCTAGGCGTTTAACGATGCATAAGCAACAGGGCTCCATTAAGGAACATATAATCTCTTCCCATAACCAAACCATCGCCAGAGAAATCCTAGTAAACAACACAGAAATCATCGATAGATACAGCGATAGCAGGCGGCTTGACGTTTGCGAGGCACTACACATCAAGAAGTCAACACCAGCAATCAACAGCCAATTATTGCACAACTATATTCTACCCACCTCAAGACTCCGCTCCAATATAGAAGCATCAAGAAATATGGACCAATAGGCTTTCTACAAACACTTCTATTCAATACCCATTGTTTCTGTTCTGTCTTGTGTTGATACTTTTAATACCCTATTAATATCCCCTGTTCTGTCTTGTGTTAATGCCACATCATCCTTCCCACCTCACTCAAATGTAGATATAATATCAGAGAGACGTAAGTTCTAATCAGTTGTGTATTTGTGAAGTCTTTGAAAATATAATAAGTTTTACGAAACGCGCCCGTGTCGCGTCAGACTAGAAATAAAAATGAATTTTGGAGAAGTGATTTTTGATTTACCTCCAACAGTGAAGCGTAATGTACGAAAGATTGAGAAAATTCGTGTTAAAATTATTAATCTTACTTTTTCGGTCATATTTAATAATATATATATATATATATATATATATATATATATATATATATATATATATATATATATATATATATATATATATATATATATATATATATATATATATTGTGACGGGAAAGTGTAGAAGTGTAGATGTTCGGCAGTCCTCCTAATGGCAGGTGTCAATGCCTAGTCACACTTACAAAAAAAGATATACTGCTTGCCTGTTTATCTGTGGTAAAATAAGGGAAGACACGCAAAACACATAGTATGAACAACGAAACTTTAATTAGTATAGAAAACAAATTAAAAACATAGACAATCCCTTGGCTATGTACAATGCAAACAAACAAGTCAAAAACATATAATATAAATGAATAATAGGGATGAATTTACTCTTCAATAATATAAATACACAGTGAAAAATAATCAGGTGCTGAGAATATGGTGCTAGCTGAGAAACATCCACCTGATACACAGCATATATCAGTTGTATCTTGAGAGTTCACTGCTTGAGAGAACAAGGATATTCTGACTTCAATGGCTGGTTCAAGCCCAGACATCGACTCAGGTAGAGGGCGCTGAGGTGCAGAAGTGCAGGTGTGCAGTGGGCGAGTCACCAATCAGGAGCAGGCAGGCTGGGAAGGGTAGTTGGCTGGTTGATGATGAGCCGGCATGGAGAGAGTGTGGAGTAGGGGGTGAGTCTTGGGTACGTTTGTCTCCTGGTCAAAACGTTTTGTGCTACTAGTAGACGTATCTTGAAGGTAGCATCTTATTCTTGTATAATATACGTAACTTGATGTAGAGAAGAGCAGGCTCAATCTCTCTTGAAAGAGATTATCGTCACAACTCTCCCCCAACGCCTGCGCTTACGGGTGAAGTTACGTCTTCAGATAGTAGAGTGGTAGGTGGAGCTGTCTCTACCTCATAGACTCTGGAGAGGGCGTCTGCTATGATGTTGTCAGAACCTTTGATGTAGAAGATCTCCAGGTTGAAATTCTGCAGATATAAAGCCCATCGTAGAAGCCGTTGATTGTTGAATTGGGCTTGCTGTAAAAAGCGTAGGGGATTGTGGTCCGAGTAGATGGTTGTAGACCGAGCACCTTGCAGGTATGACTCAAAGTGCTGCAAGTTCAGGACGATGGAGAGTAGCTCCTTTTCGATTGTGCTGTAATTCTTCTGGTGTGGTTTTAACTTGTAGCTGTAGTAGCTAACAGGTAGAACATCCTCGCCTCGTTGTTGCATCAGGACGCCCCCGATGCCGGTACCACTGGCGTCGACATGGAGGATGAAAGGCTTCGTGATATCTGGCGAGGCGAGAATAGGATTAGAACAGAGCAGGAATTTAAGTTGTTCAAAAGCAATGGTTTGCTGAATGGTCCAATTATACCGTTGCTTGGGGCTGGTTAAAGTGATCAATGGTGTCGCCACCGTACTAAAATTCTTCACAAACCTACGGTAGTAGGAGGCAGGACCAAGGAAGCGCAGGAGCTGCTTCCTGGTGGTAGGCTGTGGGTAATGCTAGATGGCTTGGGTATGTATGTTTAACAGAGCTATGCTGCCACTCCCTATCTCATGACCAAGATAACGCACTTTACCTTTGGCAAAGGTGGACTTGCCCAAGTTGATGGTGAGGCCGGCTGTCAGGAGCTTGGCAAACAATCGTTGCAGCTGGAGCAGATGTTCGCTCCAGGTGTTGGTTGCCACAACGATGTCATCCAAGTAGGCGTAGGTGTTATCTAAGCCCTGGATGACGAGGTTGACAGCTCGCTGGAAGGTGGCTGGGGCATTACATAGTCCAAATGGAAGGCGTTCATATATGTAAAGTCCAAAGGGAGTGGTAAAGGCAGATATTTCCTTAGCTCGCTCTGTCAAACACACTTGGTAGTATCCCTTGAGTAAGTCCAGCTTTGATAGATACCGAGCATTACCAATGGCGTCAAGGATGTCATCTATTCTAGGTAATGGATAAGCATCCTTGATAGTCACAAGATTCAATTTCCGATAATCGGTACACAACCTCACTTTACCTTGCGGTTTCGGCACCAAGATGCAGGGTGAGGCCCAAGGGGACTCACAAGGGGTGGCCAGCCCATGATCCAGGAGGTACTGTACCTCAGCACGCATGACTTCCTTTTTGCTCGGGCTGATTCTGTAGAAAGGTTGACGAATCGGCCGGGTGTCAGGGAGTAGCTGGATGTCGGGCTGAACCACATTACACTCCTGTAGATCATCGCTGAACAACTTCTGATGTTCCTTGAAGATTCTGATGAGAGGAGCACTATTACTGTCCTGCAAATAGGTATGAAGATCATTAAGGATTTCCGAGTTGGCAAGCGCTGACTCAGTGTTAGTGCTTTCGGGAGGAGAAGCAGGGAAGGTCTCACTGTGGAGGTATGGACCTTTAAAGGTGGATAATGATACCAACACAGTAGGGGGAGTACCTTGATACTGCTTCAGGAGGTTGACGTGGCACAACTGGGTCTTCCGCCGCCTATCTGGAGTCTCAAGAACGTAGTTGTGATTGTTTCTGCACTCCTTGATGCGGTAAGGTCTTGAAAACTTGTTTTGCAATGGAGAACCTGGGATAGGAAAATATGCCAACACGAAGTTTCCTGGTTTAAATTTCCTTAGTTTGCTGCTTTGGTCAAAATGAGTCTTCATCCTCTCCTGAGCTTTCAGTAGATTGTCATTACCAAATTTACGTACTCTCTCTAGAATGTGTTTTAAGTTTTGAAGAAACTGGGGCACATTCTTAGGGTCACTGAAGGTAGCATTACGTAGAGAGTCTTTGAAAGCTTTGAGAGGAGCACTTACGTCCGAAGAGCATCTCATAAGGAGATACTCCTAGAGACTCATTGGGGAGACTTCTGAAAATGCACATAATGAGGTCAAGTTGTTTATCCCAGTCCTTCAAGGTTTTATTGCAAAATTTCTTTAGGAGTGCTTTAATAGTCTGATGACTACGTTCAAGAGAACCCTGTGAAGCAGGATGATAGGGGCAGGACAGTACCTGTGTGATGTTGAACTCTTCCAGTGTCTTCTTGAAGAGATCACTGGTGAAGTTGGTGCCACAGTCACTTTGAACCTCTCTTGGAAATCCATACTGGGTGAAGATCTTCATTAGTTATTCCCATGACCCGGCGGGCAGCTTCCGGGAAACCATCCGGGGGAAGTATGGTTGCAAAACTGAAACTTAAAGGAATTGACGGAAGGGCACCACCAGGAGTGGAGCCTGCGGCTTAGTTTAACTACCTAACCTAACCTAACCTAACCTAACTTTTTCGGCTACCTACCCTAACCTAACCTATAAAGATAGGTTAGGTTAGGTTAGGTAGGGTTGGTTAGGTTCAGTCATATATCTGCGTTAATTTTAACTCCAATAAAAAAAAATTGACCTCATACATAATGAAATGGATAGCTTTATCCTTTCATAAGAAAAAAATTATAGAAAATATATTAATTCAGGGAAACTTGGCTTATTAGGCAAATCGGGCCTTGCATAGTAGGCCAAGAACTGTGTTCTGGCTATTAGGTACAACATATATATATATATATATATATATATATATATATATATATATATATATATATATATATATATATATATATATATATATATATATATATATATATATATATGTCGTACCTAGTAGCCAGAACCTAGTAGCCAGAAGAAGGGGGACGCATAGCCTCGGAGGAAACCACGCATAACGCATTAGAGGGAATGTTTAGATCCCCTCCAATACAGTTTCTGTGTGCTTTTCTCCTACCACCCCCTTCCTTTTTTATTTTTTGTGCTTTATTATGCATTTGATGGTTACAAGATATACATGGGTTGATACAAAAATAATAATGCAAAAAGGTGATTAAAGGTTATGGGTCTCTTGAAAAACACAACAATGGGAAACATTGATGAATGTCACAGACGGGTTCGATCATTGTTCCAGGTCAAACACTTCTTCGAATTCCTCTGAAGTTGGACTAGTGCCCAAGACGCAACAGGCATTTCCCCTCTGAATCGCAACACTGAGGCGCTGGAACAAGAAACTTTTTGCTCTCTGGTCTTTTGTAGCGCTGATCAATTTGTCCCCCAATTCCTTCAGGAACTTCAATGCACATTTTCCCCACGAACCGAGGGTCTCCGAGCCGATCGGAACAATGCTGTAGCAGTGTGCTAGACCTCTGTATTTAATAATTTTCTGCGATTCCCTGAAAGAAGCAGCACCACCGCTTTCACGTGTGCTGTAGTGGAGGTAGGTACTGGCCAGTGTGGCAGCGCACGTGTAGTCCCATACCACTTGCTTACCATCCTTCCAAGGTAGCAAGGTGACCCCATCAGGGCGCTTCTGAGGGTCGTTAGGTCTGGATAAGTAACTGTTTGTGTGGTCATGAAGTAACTGTTTGTGTGGTCATGAAGTAACTGTTTGTGTGGTCATGAAGTAACTGTTTGTGTAGTCATGAAGTAACCATATGTGTAGTCATGAAGTAACTGTTTGTGTGGTCATGAAGTAACTGTTTGTGTCATGAAGTAACTGTTTGTGTAGTCATGAAGTAACTGTTTGTGTGGTCATGAAGTAACTGTTTGTGTAGTCATGAAGTAACTATATGTGTAGTCATGAAGTAACTGTTTGTGTAGTCATGAAGTAACTGTTTGTGTAGTCATGAAGTAACTGTTTGTGTAGTCATGAAGTAACTATATGTGTAGTCATGAAGTAACTGTTTGTGTGGTCATGAAGTAACTGCATGTGTGGTCATGAACCTGGGATATGTGTCACACCTGAGATATGTATCACACTTGGGATATGTGTCACACCTGAGATATGTATCACACCTGGGATATGTGTCACAACTGAGATATGTGTCACACCTGAGATATGTTTCACACCTGGGATATGTGTCACACCTGGGATGTGTCACACCTGGGATATGTGTCACACCTGAGATATGTGTCACACCTGCGATATATGTCACACCTGAGATATGTGTCACACCTGGGATATGTGTCACACCTGAGATATGTGTCACACCTGAGATATGTGTCACACCTGGGATGTGTGTCACTCTTGAGATATGTGTCACACCTGAGATATATGTCACATCTGAGATATGTGTCACACCTGAGATATGTGTCACACCTGGGATATGGTTCACACCTGAGATATGCGTCACACCTGAGATGTGTCACACCTGAGATATGTGTCACACCTGAGATGTGTGTCACACCTGGGGTATGTGTCACACCTAAGATATGTGTCACACCTGAGATATGTGTCACACCTGAGATATGTGTCACATCTGAGATATGTGTCACACCTGAGATATGTGTCACACCTGGGATATGTGTCACACCTGAGATATGTGTCACACCTGAGATATGTGTCACACCTGAGATATGTGTCACACCTGGGATATATGTCACACCTGAGATACATGTCACACCTGGGATATGTGTCACACCTGGGATATGTGTCACACCTGAGATACGTGTCAGCCCTGAAATATGTGTCACACCTGGGATATGTGTCACACCTGAGATACGTGTCAGCCCTGAAATATGTGTCACACCTGGGATATGTGTCACACCTGAGATATGTGTCACACCTGGGGTATGTGTCACACCTCAGATATGTATCATACGTGGGATATGTGTCACACCTGAGATATGTGTCACACCTGGGAAATGTGCCACACCTGGGATATGTGTCACACCTGAGATATGTGTCACACCTGAGATATGTGTCACACCTGGGATGTGTGTCACTCTTGAGATATGTGTCACACCTGAGATATGTGTCACATCTGAGATATGTGTCACACCTGAGATATGTGTCACACCTGGGATATGGTTCACACCTGAGATATGTGTCACACCTGAGATGTGTCACACCTGAGATATGTGTCACACCTGAGATGTGTGTCACACCTGGGGTATGTGTCACACCTAAGATATGTGTCACACCTGAGATATGTGTCACACCTGAGATATGTGTCACATCTGAGATATGCGTCACACCTGAGATATGTGTCACACCTGGGGTATGTGTCACACCTGAGATATGTGTCACACCTGAGATATGTGTCACACCTGAGATATGTGTCACACCTGGGATATGTGTCACACCTGAGATACATGTCACACCTGGGATATGTGTCACACCTAGGATATGTGTCACACCTGAGATACGTGTCAGCCCTGATATATGTGTCACACCTGGGATATGTGTCACACCTGAGATATGTGTCACACCTGGGATATGTGTCACACCTAAGATATGTATCATACCTGGGATATGTGTCACACCTGAGATATGTGTCACACCTGAGAAATGTGCCACACCTGGGATATGTGTCACACCTGAGATATGTGTCACACCTGAGATATGTGTCACACCTGAGATATGTGTCACACCTGAGATATGTGTCACACCTGAGAAATGTGTCACACCTGGGATATGTGTCACACCTGAGATGTGTCACACCTGGGATATGTGTCACACCTGGGATATGTGTCACTCCTGAGATATGTGTCATACCTGGGATATGTGTCACACCTAAGATATGTGTCACACCTGAGATATGTGTCACACCTGAGATATGTGTCACACCTGAGATATGTGTCACACCTGAGATATGTGTCACACCTGAGAAATGTGTCACACCTGAGATATGTGTCACACCTGGGATGTGTGTCACTCTTGAGATATGTGTCACACCTGAGATATGTGTCACACCTGGGATATGGTTCACACCTGAGATATGTGTCAACCCTGAGATATGTGTCACACCTGAGATGTGTGTCACACCTGGGGTATGTCTCACACCTAAGATATGTGTCACACCTGAGATATGTGTCACACCTGAGATATGTGTCACATCTGAGATATGTGTCACACCTGAGATATGTGTCACACCTGGGATATGTGTCACACCTGAGATATGTGTCACACCTGAGATATGTGTCACACCTGAGATATGTGTCACACCTGGGATATGTGTCACACCTGAGATATATGTCACACCTGGGATATGTGTCACACCTGGGATATGTGTCACACCTGAGATACGTGTCAGCCCTGAAATATGTGTCACACCTGGGATATGTGTCACACCTGAGATATGTGTCACACCTGGGATATGTGTCGCACCTGAGATATGTATCATACCTGGGATATGTGTCACACCTGAGATATGTGTCACACCTGGGATATGTGCCACACCTGGGATATGTGTCACACCTGAGATATGTGTCACACCTGAGATATGTGTCACTCCTGAGATATGTGTCACACCTGAGATATGTGTCACACCTGAGATATGTGTCACACCTGAGATATGTGTCACACCTGAGATATGTGTCACACCTGGGATATGTGTCACACCTGGGATATGTGTCACTCTTGAGATATGTGTCATACCTGGGATATGTGTCACACCTAAGATATGTGTCAAACCTGAGATATGTGTCACACCTGGGATATGTGTCACACCTGAGATATGTGTCACACCTGCGATATGTGTCACACCTGAGATATGTGTCACACCTGAGATATGTGTCGCACCTGGGATGTGTGTCACTCTTGAGATATGTGTCACACCTGAGATATGTGTCACATCTGAGATATGTGTCACACCTGAGATATGTGTCACACCTGGGATATGGTTCACACCTGAGATATGTGTCACACCTGAGATGTGTCACACCTGAGATATGTGTCACACCTGAGATGTGTGTCACACCTGGGGTATGTCTCACACCTAAGATATGTGTCACACCTGAGATATGTGTCACACCTGAGATACGTGTCAGCCCTGAAATATGTGTCACACCTGGGATATGTGTCACACCTGAGATATGTGTCACACCTGGGATATGTGTCACACCTGAGTTATGTATCATACCTGGGATATGTGTCACACCTGAGATATGTGTCACACCTGGGATATGTGCCACACCTGGGATATGTGTCACCCCTGAGATATGTGTCACACCTGAGATATGTGTCACACCTGAGATATGTGTCACACCTGAGATATGTGTCACACCTGAGATATGTGTCACACCTGAGATATGTGTCACACCTGAGATATGTGTCACACCTGGGATATGTGTCACACCTGGGATATGTGTCACTCTTGAGATATGTGTCATACCTGGGATATGTGTCACACCTAAGATATGTGTCAAACCTGAGATATGTGTCACACCTGGGATATGTGTCACACCTGAGATATGTGTCACACCTGCGATATGTGTCACACCTGAGATATGTGTCACACCTGAGATATGTGTCGCACCTGGGATGTGTGTCACTCTTGAGATATGTGTCACACCTGAGATATGTGTCACATCTGAGATATGTGTCACACCTGAGATATGTGTCACACCTGGGATATGGTTCACACCTGAGATATGTGTCACACCTGAGATGTGTCACACCTGAGATATGTGTCACACCTGAGATGTGTGTCACACCTGGGGTATGTCTCACACCTAAGATATGTGTCACACCTGAGATATGTGTCACACCTGAGATATGTGTCACCCCTGAGATATGTGTCACACCTGAGATATGTGTCACACCTGGGATATGTGTCACACCTGAGATATGTGTCACACCTGAGATGTGTCACACCTGAGATATGTGTCACACCTGGGATATGTGTCACACCTGAGATATATGTCACACCTGGGATATGTGTCACACCTGGGATATGTGTCACACCTGAGATACGTGTCAGCCCTGAAATGTGTCACACCTGGGATATGTGTCACACCTGGGATATGTGTCACACCTGAGATATGTATCATACCTGGGATATGTGTCACACCTGAGATATGTGTCACACCTGGGATATGTGCCACACCTGGGATATGTGTCACACCTAAGATATTTTTGATGATGACCAGACCACACACTAGAAATTGAAGGGACGACTACGTTTCGGTCCGTCCTGGACCATTGTCAAGTCGATAGTGTCAATCGACTTGAGAATGGTCCAGGACGGACCGAAACGTCGTCGTCCCTTCAATTTCTAGTGTGTGGTCTGGTCAACATTCTTCAGCCACGTTATTGTGACTCATCGCCTGCACCTGAGATATATGTCACACCTGAGATATGTGTCACACCTGAGATATGTGTCACACCTGAGATATGTGTCACACCTGAGATATGTGTCACACCTGAGATATGTCACACCTGAGATATGTGTCACACCTGAGAAATGTGTCACACCTGGGATATGTGTCACACCTGAGATATGTGTCACACCTGGGATATGTGTCACACCTGGGTATGTGTCACTCTTGAGATATGTGTCATACCTGGGATATGTGTCACACCTAAGATATGTGTCACACCTGAGATATGTGTCACACCTGGGATATGTGTCACACCTGAGATATGTGTCACACCTGAGATATGTGTCACACCTGAGATATGTGTCACACCTGGGGTATGTGTCACTCGGGCCAAACGGTATATGTAGATTAATATAAACAATTGTGAAGTCTCAAGGTTCGCGAAACATTAATGACAAGTAATTTCGAACATTTCGAACAAAAGTGAACGACTGAAAATTTAATGGAACGACTGCAAATGAAACTAATAATACCCCAAAATCCTGAACACTGTACGAACATAACATTACCCATATTTCCTATCCTTTCTTTCCAAATTAAAAAATAAACATCGCACGCGTTCGGACCGTTCGAACGGCGAGGTTTTTAAAACGGCATAAATCGTTGTGGTTGTAAACGTCAGAGAGCGGAGAGCCGTGAACACACGCCGGCCATCGCCTGCCTCGCCGCTGTAATGGATTTTCTGTTTTTGGTAGCAGATAAACGCCAGAGACATCATCGTATATTTACTGGAAGAGCTGTGGGATGGTCTGGGAGGTGAGGGGGAGGGGGGAGGGGTGTGAGGGGCGGAGAGGTGAGGAGGGTAGTAGAGGGGCTGTGTGGGGGTAGTGTCCCGTGTGTGTGTGTGTGTGTGTGTGTGGCGAGGGAGATTGGCTGCCTCGTGTACTTCACTTTATGATCCCTGCGTCAGAAGGGAAGAAGAGGGAAAGGGAGAGGGGGGGGTGGCCTGCGAGGAGGAGATTGTGTGGTAGGCGCTTACTTACAAGCGCTCATTTATAAGTGCTTGCAATTCAGGTTTTACATCACAGGCTCAGCCTTCCAGCAGCTGGTGTGGTGGCTCCTGCTCATCATACCTTATACTGATTCTTTCCATGGCGGTATAGCCCCAACCATCTGCTCTTCTCTTGTATTGCACTCTACTATGTATGAAGCTCAGAATTAAGAATACTGTAAGAAGTCTATTACCCTACTCGTGGCATATATATATATATGTATATATATATATATATATATATATATATATATATATATATATATATATATATATATATATATATATATATATATATGTCGTACCTAATAGCCAGAACGCACTTCTCGGCCTACTTTGCAAGGCCCGATTTGCCTAATAAGCCAAGTTTTCCTGAATTAATATATTTTCTCAAATTTTTTTCTTATGAAATGATAAAGCTACCCATTTCATTATGTATGAGGTCAATTTTATTTTATTGGAGTTAAAATTAACGTAGATATATGACCGAACCTAACCAACCCTACCTAACCTAACCTAACCTAACCTATCTTTATAGGTTAGGTTAGGTTAGGTAGCCTAAAAAGTTAGGTTAGGTCCGGGTAGGTAGGTTAGGTTGTCGAAAAAATATTAATTCATGAAAACTTGGCTAATTAGGCAATTCGAGCCTTGCATAGTAGGCTGAGAAGTGCGTTCTGGCTACTAGGTACGATATATATATATATATATATATATATATATATATATATATATATATATATATATATATATATATATATATATATATATAAGTAGCCAGAACGCACTTCTCAGCCAACTATGCAAGGCCCGATTTGCCTAATAAGCCAAGGAAGGTGAAACGTTTCACCTTCCTAGGAAGGTGAAACGCCATGCAACCTCTGAAGAGACAACTAACACAACACCTATACCCCCTATTAGACTATTTTACAGGAACTTCTTTTCCACAGCTCATAAATCGGAGGAAAGGGTCCTGAAAGATATTGTTAATAGAAACGTTATCCCTACAGACAAGACAAAAATCAGAGGATACAACTGACAATTTACTATAAAACCAAAAAAACGGCCAGCCTACTCATGAGAAACTCTCCAGACACAAAGCAGAACGCTTTAAAAGAGACCCACGTCGTCTATGCCTTCAAATGCCCACTTGGGGAATGTAAGCCTAAAAGAACTCAGTAATAGGCAAGACAACAACATCTCTTTACAGACGATTAACGATGCATAAGCAACAGGGCTCCATTAAGGAACATATAATCTCTTCCCACAACCAGACCATCACCAGAGAAATCTTAGCAAACAACACAGAAATCATCGATAGATACAGCGATAGCAGGCGGCTTGACATCTGCGAGGCACTACACATCAAGAAGTCAACACCAGCAATCAACAGTCAATTAATGCACAACTATATTCTACCCACTTCAAGACTCCGCACCAATATAGAAGCATCAAGAAATATGGGCCAATATGCCCTCTGGAGTTATTTCCATTCTTTCCTTCAATTTACCTGCTCCCTTCGCCTTATTTCATTACTTTACACTTTCCTGAGTTGAACTTTATCAGCCATTTTCTAGACTATTTCTCCAGTTTGTCCAGTTTATCCTGTAGTCTCTGTCTATTTTCATCCGTCTTGATTCTTATCATAATTTTTGTATCATCAGCAAACATTGTGAGGAATGAGTCTATACCCTCCGGAAGATCGTTTACATATATTAGAAACAGGATGGGTCCAAGTATGGAGCCCTGTGGGACTCCGCTGGTGACATCTCGCCACTCTTCCCCTTAATTACCGTTACTCGCAGTTTCCTGTTGCTTAAGTACTCCCTTATCCACTGGAGCACCTTCCCTTTTACTCCTGCCTGTTGCCCCAACTTTTTTAACAGCCTTTTATGGGGGTACTGTGTCAAAGGCTTTCTGGCAGTCCAGGAAAATGCAGTCGGCCCACCCTTCTCTTTCCTGCCTAATTTTTGTTGTCTGGTCATAGAATTCCAATAAACCTGTGAGGCACGATTTACCATCTCTGAACACATGCTGGTGATGTGTTACAAAGTTATTTCCCTCCAGATGCTCTACGAGCCTTTTCCTCACGATCTTCTCCATCACCTTGCATGGTATACAAGTTAGGGAAACTGGCCTGTAGTTCAGTGCCTCTTGCCTGTCACCCTTCTTGTATATTTGTGTGTGTGTGTGTGTGTGTGTGTGTGTGTGTGTGTGTGTGTGTGTGTGTGTGTGTGTGTGTACTCACCTAGTTGTGTTTGCGGGGGTTGAGCTCTGGCTCTTTGGTCCCGCCTCTCAACCAACTGATGTACAGATTCCTGAGCCTACTGGGCTCTGTCATATCTACATTTGAAACTGTGTATGGAGTCAGCCTCCACCACATCACTTCCTAGTGCATTCCATTTACTAACTACTCTGACACTGAAAAAGTTCTTTCTAATGTCTCTGTGGCTCATTTGGGTATCCAGCTTCCACCTGTGTCCTCTTGCTCGCGTCCCGCCAGTGTTGAATAGTTTTTCCTTGTTTACCCGGTCGATTCCCCTGAAGATTTTGTAGGTTGTGATCATGTCCCCCCTTACTCTTCTGTCTTCCAGTGTCGTAAGGTGCATTTCCCGCAGCCTTTCCTCATAACTCATGCCTCTTAGTTCTGGGACTAGTCTAGTAGCATACCTCTGGACTTTTTCCAGCTTCGTCTTGTGCTTGACAAGGTACGGGCTCCATGCTGGGGCCGCATACTCCAGGATTAGAGTATGCGGCCTTACATATGTTGTGTACAAGATTCCTTACATATGTTGCGTACAAGATTCTGAATGATTCCTTACACATGTTCCTGAACGCTGTTCTGATGTTAGCCAGCCTCACATATGGAGCAGACGTTATTCTCTTTATGTGGGCTTCAAGAGACAGGTTTGGTGTGATATCAACTCCTAGATCTTTCTCTCTGTCTGTTTCATTAAGTACTTCATCTCCTATTCTGTATCCTGTGTCTGGCCTCCTGTTTCCACTGCCTAGTTTCATTACTTTGCATTTACTTGGGTTGAACTTCAACAGCCATTTGTTGGACCATTCACTCAGTCTGTCTAGGTCATCTTTGTGGTGTTTGCGTGTTACTGAGGAAGTCTTGGTTGTAGGGTTGATATAAAGTCATTGCTTAGTTACTGACTTTACTACTTAAACTGATACATGACTAGTAGCTACCAAGCTTGGCGGGCGTCTTGTACGCTCTCTGTTTACCTTCTCTGGCGTCTGTTCCGCCACACATAGAAAACGGATGGTACCATTTTCTGTGAACATGACATCCCTCCTTTTCTTTAAAAAGAATGAATACAGGATGTCTACCATGCTTGTAGCACAAAGCAAAGTTATTAACACAAAGTAAGTTATTAACATATCAAGAGATATTGCATACATTTAACATTAATTAAGCACACAAAGAATTTAAACAACTTAATCTTTACCACAAAGGATTTCAATGTTAAAAATACATATGCAATGTTAAACAAACATGAAAGAAGCTGTAATACAAAGTTATAAAATATTGAATGAGATATCTGCATTATTCAAACAATATTAAATTTAGTTCAGCATGACAAGTAAATACTTTTCATTACATAGGAACACAATTAATCATTAAATCGTGAAGGGCGTTTAACATGACGTTTAGGACGAGAGTCCTTAAATGCAATAACATCCCTTGATGAATTGTTTATCGGGTTATAACTCATTTTTTCTTTTTCTTTTGCACGACTTTGCACTTCATCATTTTCTACACTAGTTGGAATCACTTTGAAATAGGCCATATTACGTGTTATACTATGATCTCTATTACTAGCTGTTACCATAGTTCCTTTTACACTAATCACTTTATATGGTTTTGTATCATACGGCATATCTAGCTTTCCCTATTTTTTCTTTTTAACTAGAACAGTATCTCCAACCTTTATGAACTGTTCCTTTGCACGTTGATCATGAGCAATTTTCATTTTGCCCTTAGCTAGTGCATCCTTCTGAGCGAGACGTTTATCCGTTACCTCGGCTGGCATGACAGGTAGTGCGATCCTCATAGGACGTCCAAATAAAAGTTCACCAGGCGACTTGCCCAGTGTTCCATGCGGTGTTGCTCGGTAGTTCCTGAGAAAAGCATACATAGCTTGTTTCCAGGATCGTCCTTCGGCATGAGCACAGCGTACCGCTTTCATGAGAGGTTGCATGAATCTCTCAACTTCTCCATTTGCTTGAGGATGTAGTGGCATCACACGGCGGTGTTTGAATCCAATATGCTCAGCAAAGTTGACGAAGTCTTGTCCATTGAATAGCGGTCCATTGTCCGTCTTGACAACTTCAGGAATGCCAAAGTTTGAAAAGATCTTGTCGCGTTTCGGGATGACGGCCTTTGCAGACGTGGAAGTGATGATTTCTACTTCTGGATAACGTGAGTGATCATCAATGACTGCCATCAAGTACTCTCCAGTTGGTAGCGGTCCGCAGAAGTCCATTGATACTTCCGTCCATGGTGCAGCAGGTAGTGGTGAAGGTTGTAGAGGTGTTGGTCTTGAAGTATCCACTGCAGCTTGGCAAGGGACACAGGCATCATGCATGTCCTTTGCTTGACGATCAATGCCAGGAAACCACACCTTTTCTCATAGCAGCTGTTTGGTCCTAACAAGACCTTGGTGTCCTTGATGTGCAAGCTTCAGAGCACGTTGCTGGAGAACAGCTGGAATGACGATACGAGTACCTCGCAGCACGGTGTCGCGTTGTTGCGTAACACTTAATTCTGTCTGGATGCGTTCAAGTGCTTGAATGCATCTTGGTCAACTCCTGAGGGTGGGATGCGTGGAAACTTTTTCTTAGTCAATGCATCCACTGTTGCTTGCAGAGTTGGGTCCTCTAGGGTTGCAGTACGGATTTCATCAAGAGTGAGAGCCTTAGGGACTACTTCACAGGTTACAGAGTGTACATATTCCTCGGCAACTTGCTGATGCTTGGTGATGGTGAAACTGTTGGCAGGATGTCGACTGATGTAATCAGCGGGATTGCCTGCACCCGGCTTGTACTTCACCGTAAAGTTGTATGGTTGCAGACGAAGAGCCCATCTCTCAATGCGAGCTGGTGGTTTGGACTTTGGATTATTGAAGATGGTCTCCAACGGTTTGTGGTCAGTGACTATCGTGGTGAAGGGCGCACCAAGCAGACACACATTGAAGTGTTCACAGCCCCATACAAGAGCAAGAGCTTCCTTCTCTGTCTGACTGTATCGTTGCTCAACATCTGTGAGAGAACGGCTGGCGTAGGCAATTACTATTCTGGAATCTGGTTGACCAGGTTTGTGTTGGGCTAAAACAGCACCTAAACCAACAGGACTAGCATCCACTGTTAACTCAGTGTCCATTGATGGATCAAAGTATGCAGCAGTCGCATTCTCTACTAGTGCATCTTTCACAGCATCAACTGCATTTTGCTCGATATCGCTCCAGTACCATGATGCATTTTTCTTCAGGAGCTCACGTAGAGGCTTCGTAATGGTAGCAAAATCTGGAATGAAGCGAGAACAGTAGTTTGCCATTCCCAGAAAACTATGTACTTCAGTGGATGTTGAAGGAGGTGCAGCATTCTTGATATCTGCAACTTTCTTAGGATCTGGAGACAGACCTTTGTCACTAAGTACATGTCCAAAGAATTCAATTTTACGTTGATTGAACTCACACTTTGCTCGGCTTAACGTCAGATTCTTTTCTCGTAAGCGTTGCAATGTTGCACGAAGAGCTTTGTCGTGTTCAGCTTGGGTACGGCCATAAACAATGATGTCATCAGACATGTTGTCAGCATTAGGTATATCTTGCAATACCTGGCTGATGATGTGCTGGAATACCTCGGCAGCACTGTTAATACCAAAACTCAGGCGCTTGTACCTATACAGACCTCGAATTGTCGTAAACGTTGTGATGAATCGACTCTCATCATCAAGTTCAAGCTGATGATAGCCCTTGTTTAAATCTAACTTGCTAAATACAGTTGCACCATTCAAGCGGTAGATCATATCATCTACAGTGGGTGTAGGATGGCGTTCACGCATTATTACCTTGTTGGGAACACGCATGTCCACACAAATGCGTATCTCATCCGGATTCTTCGGCTTTGGTGGAGTGACAATTGGGCTTACCCATGGTGTTGGGCCTGTTACTGGTTCAATGATATCTAGTTCCATCAGCCTATCCAGTTCGGCATCGACTTTCTTTCGAGTATGGAATGGTTGTCGGCGATGTGGTTGGGCAACTGGAATTACATCTGGGTTGACATGCAGATGTACTTTGCTATCAGTATAACAACCTATGGATTTAAATCGATCAGAAAATTCAGCAACAATACCATCAACATTGTTTGCAGATTCCACTGCTACAGCATTAGAAAGCTGAAGTAGCCCCAATTTGGTTGAAGTCTTGTAACTGAGTAAAGACTCCTTTGCATTCCTAACAACATGGAATGTAGTAATGAGCATTGCATTCTTTGACTTAATCTCTGCAGTGAAAGTTCCAATCACTGGCAAGGCTACCTTTGAAACATAGGCAGTGGCTTTGCCATTAGAGTTCTCAAGCTTTGGGAACTGTTTTTTAAATTTTTTATAGTGGCACTCAGCAATGGTGTCAATGTTTGATCCAGTGTCAATGAGAACTTTGAGACAAATATCAGCAATGTATACACATGTCTCTGGGTTGTTTGGAAGATCATTACATTCTGTGACTGATTGTACTCCATAAGTATAATCACATTCACTGTCATCTGAGACTGGTTGTAATGAAATGTTGTCTTGTACATTATTAACATTCTGGATATGAGGTGCAATATTGTGTTTACCACCTCGACCCCTATGACCTGATCCTCGTACAGTGCTCTTATTCACTGACTGTGGTTTCTTGAGTGCGGAACGACACATAGCACCAAAATGACCTAGTTTTCCACACTCATAGCACTTCTTACCTTGAGCAGGATAAACATTACCTTGGTGTGGGTAGTCTCCTCCACAGTTGTAACATTTATTGTTGACACCCTCTGATGTGGGTCGTTGTGACTGCTTGAGTCTTGTTCCATGACCCCAGTTGTGACGTGGCTCTCGGCTCAGTTTACTGTTAGGTTTGCCATGATATCTTCTTTGATCACGGTGTCCTCCCTGAACCTTACGTACCTCATCACTGTTAGTAACAGTGGCAGAACCGTTGTTGGCACTGCACTCCATGACACGAGCATCACGTGCAGCATCTTCCATTCGACGAGCAATATCCAGTATCTTGGTAAGAGAACTTTCATCATCAACAAGTTCTAGAGCTCTTCGACGAAGACGTGTAGATGTGCATGTTTCAATTATTTGCTGTTTGATTTCTTTGTCAACATCAGCAAACTCACAATGGGCTGCTAAACCCTGCAGACGTGTGTGGTATTGATCCACAGTTTCATTAGAGAGTTGTCTGGCTCTCCTGAAATGCATGATTTCCATTGCAGTATTTTGCCTTGGTTTGAAATGTTCAGTTAATTTGGCTTTGGCAATGTCATAATCTTTGGCACCACCAGTGTCTTTCAGTGTGTCAAAGATGTCACAAACTCTATCACCTGCATAATGAAGTAGAAAGGCAGGCTTTCTTTCAGCACTTTTGATGTCAGAAACTATCAACAATTTTTCAAACCTTTTAAGCCATTTGACCCTTACATAAGTGGTATACAGGGTCATGAACGATTCCGTACACAAGTTTCTAAAGGCAGTTTTTATGTTGGCCAGTCTAGCATATGCCGCTGATGATATCCTTTTGAAGTTGGCTTCTGGTGACAGGATCGGTGTGATATCAACCCCCAGATCTCTCTCTCTCTTTGACGCTTGCAGGATACCACCTCCCATACGGTAATACGGTAAACTAGGGCGCTGCTGGATGAGTGGACAGCACACTGGATGCGTAGTCCTGTGGACCAGGGTTCGATTCCCAGCGCGGGCGGAAACCGATGGACAGAGTTTCTTTCACCCTGGTGCCCCTGTTACCTAGCAGTAAATATGTACCTGGGAGTTAGACATCTGTTACAGGCTGCTTCCTGGTGGTGGTGTGTGTGTGTGTGGAAAAAAATTAGTAGTTAGTAACAGTTGAATAATTGACATTTGAGAGGCGGGCCGAAAGAGCAGAGCTCAACCCCCGCAAGCACAACTAGGGGAATATAACTAGGTGAATACATTATGTTCAACTTTCTCCTCCCTTCGCCTAATTTCATTACTTTACACTTTTCTGAGTTGAACTTAAGTAACCATTTTCTAATTTTTTCCACCAGTTTGTCCAGGTTGAAGCCGGTCGGTCGAGCGGACAGCACGCGGGACTTGTGATCCTGTGGTCCAGAGTTCGATCCCAGACGCCGGCGAGAAACAATGGACAGAGTTTCTTTCACCCTATGCCCCTGTTACCTAGCAGTAAATTAGGTACCTGGGTGTTAGTCAGCTGTCACGGGCTGCTTCCTGGGAGTGGAGGCCTGGTCGAGGACCGGGCCGCGGGGACACTAAAAAAGCCCCGAAATCACCTCAAGAAGGTCGTCCTGTAGTCTCTGTTTATCTTCATCTGTCTTGATTCATCTCATAATTTTTGCATCATCAGCAAACATTGAGAGGAATGAGTCTATAACCTCTGGAAGGTCGTTCACATATATTAGAAACAGGATGGGTCCAGGTACAGAGCTCTGCGCAACCTCGCTGGTGATATCTCACCACTCTGATGTCACCACACTCCCTCCCCCCCCCTCTTTCACAGGTACTCCCTTTTTCCTGTTGCTTAGAGACTCCCATATCCACTGGAGCACCTTACCTTTCACAACTCCTGCCTGTTGCTCCAACTTTTGTAATGGCCTTTTGTGAGGTACTGTGTCAAAGGGTTTCTGACAGTCCAAGAAAATGCAGTTTGCCCACCCTTCTCTTTCTTGCCTAATTTGTGTTGCTTGGTCATAGAATTCTATTAAACCTGTGGGGCACGATTTACCGTCTTTGTAGTTAGAAGGAACTTTTTCAGTGTCAGAGTAGTTAACAGGTGGAATGCATTAGGCAGTGATGTGGTGGAGGCTGACTCCATACACAGTTTCAAATGTAGATATGATAGAGCCCAGTAGGCTCAGGAATCTGTACATCAGTTGATTGACAGTTGAGAGGCGGGACCAAAGAGCCAGAGCTCAACCCTCGCAACCACAAATAGGTGAGTACACACACTCACTTACACACACACACACACACACACACACACACACACACACACACACACACACACACACACACACACACACACACACACACACACACACACACACACACCTGAAACTGTGTGGCGGGAGAGAGAGAGAGACGGTTACTTTCACTCCCTGTGACGTCCTCCTGGTGTGACAGTGTCCCTCCCACAGTGGCATGGGAGAATTTACAGCATGATGTTAACAGAGGTGTCTCGACCCACCCACTGTGAACATGAGAGAGAGTACATCACTAACGTAGCAAGACCTCCGTCACTCGTTGTAACCACTGTAAGTATCGCTCACTGTATCCAACTTCCACTGCCATAAGAGACGAGTTCAGGCATAAGCATCACTACACGTTTCAATGAATGTACGCACCGCGAGCTGTGTTCTGGGGGGGTGGGGGATCGAAAAATAAAGTTTTTCCTGATATATAAGTTATAGTTGTTAATCCCAGACAAGCGTGCCAAAAGTAGGGTAAAAAATAATTTTGGGGTGATTCTCACCATTTTTGGCCCGGAGACGAAATGTTATTCATTAAATAGTAGGTGAATAAAGTTAGGATGGATGATAAATGATGAATCATTCACCGACAGTTGGTGATTTTCATCAATTTTCCTTTCGCTGGAACATCCCCGCCCTCAACAAAAAATAGTTTTTTGAGATTTTTTTTTTTGCCACAAATAGTGAAAAAAGCATCGTCTTAAGACTTATAGAATCTTGGAGATTCTTAAATTTTGAGCCATAAATCATACCTCCAGTGTATGATTTATGGTGATAAATGGCCATCCAAATCGTTGGTGATCTATGGCCATCCTGGCTATTTTGACTCCTCCGCAGACGTGTTCCGAAGTTCCAGCCCAAAAATGGTGGTAGTCACCTAAAATCCATTTTTTCTTACTTGTGCATATTTGTCAGGGATTAAAAACTTCAATATTTTTAATTATAATTGTTTTATTTTACTCTACCCTAGTTTACTGTATACCTCCTTTTCTCGGTGTATATAAATTCCCAATACGTATACCTGCTGGTGGATTAATAAGGTTTTGTGGCGGCCTTAATACCCTCTCGTATTTGAGAGGCGTCAAAACCCAGCACCAGCCCGGACACTCCAGCCTGTCAGCTTCTAAATCTCTGGACCCCACAATGGCATCCATGGTGCAGGGTGGAGGGCAGGATTCACGGGGTATCAAACAGTGCCCGGGCCTGTGTTTAGGCCTCTCACTCACACTCTCCAGTACCTCCCCCATACATCCACCCTCCTCATCTCCCTCACACACACCCTCCTCATCTCCTCCAGCACCCACCCCGTCATTCCACTCACTCTCATCAACACTGTAAACATCCGCACACCTTCCTCATCTCCACTTGCCTCCACCCACCCCATCTCCACCCACACATACTCCCCTCATATCCACTTATCAATGTAATCATTTACACAGGTTACCTTCATCACTGAACGTAAAATCTTGTGCCCAGAATGCAAATCTTTCATCTAAACAACCCTTTTACTTGTCAATATCTGAATTTACTAATATTTTAACGAATGTTCAACTATACGGACTTTTGGCTGCACACTTCATATCCACTGACTGCGTCAAAGGGATTGTGGAGGCTAATGGCCCTTCAAGGGGGTAAAGGGGTTGTGGAGGCTAATGGCCCTTCAAGGGGGTAAAGGGGTTGTGGAGGCTAATGGCCCTTCAAGGGGGTAAAGGGGTTGTGGAAGCATATGATCTCTCTCTCTCTCTCTCTCTCTCTCTCTCTCTCTCTCTCTCTCTCTCTCTCTCTCTCTCTCTCTCTCTCTCTCTCTCTCTTTTACTCTCTCTCTCTCTCTCTCTCTCTCTCTCTCTCTCTCTCTCTCTCTCTCTCTCTCTCTCTCTCTCTCTCTCTCTCTCTCTCTCTCTCTCTCTCTCTCTCTCTCTTACTCTCTCTCTCTCTCTTACTCTCTCTCTCTCTCTTACTCTCTCTCTCTCTCTCTCTCTCTCTCTCATACTCTCTCTCTCTCTCATACTCTCTCTCTCTCTCTCATACTCTCTCTCTCTCTCTCTCTCTCTCTCTCTCTCTCTCTCTCTCTCTCTCTCTCTCTCTCTCTCTCTCTCTCTCTCTCTCTCTCTCTCTCTCTCTCTCTCTCTCTTACTCTCTCTTTTACTCTCTCTCTCTTTTACTCTCTCTCTCTTTTACTCTCTCTCTCTTTTACTCTCTCTCTCTCTTACTCTCTCTCTCTTACTCTCTTTCTCTCTCTCTTACTCTCTCTCTCTCTTACTATTTCTCTCTCTCTCTCTCTCTCTCTCTCTCTCTCTCTCTCTCTCTCTCTCTCTCTCTCTCTCTCTCTCTCTCTCTCTCTCTCTCTCTCTCGCTCTCTCTCTCTCTCTTACTCTCCCTCTTACTCTCTCTCTCTCTCTCTTACTCTCTCTCTCTCTCTTACTTTCTCTCTCTCTCTTACTCTCTCTCTCTCACTCTCTCTCTCTCTTACTCTCTCTCTTACTCTCTCTCTCTCTTACTCTCTCTCTCTCTCTCTTACTCTCTCTCTCTCTCTCTCTCTCTCTCTCTCTCTCTCTCTCTCTCTCTCTCTCTCTTACTCTCTCTCTCTCTTTTACTCTCTCTCTCTCTTACTCTCTCTCTCTTACTCTCTCTCTCTTACTCTCTCTCTCTCTCTCTCTCTCTCTCTCTCTTACTCTCCCTCTTACTCTCTCTCTCTCTCTCTCTCTCTCTCTCTCTCTCTCTCTCTCTCTCTCTCTCTCTCTCTCTCTCTCTCTCTCTCTCTCTCTCTCTCTCTCTCTCTCTCTTTCTCTTACTCTCTCTCTCTTTTACTCTCTCTCTCTTTTACTCTCTCTCTCTTTTACTCTCTCTCTCTTTTACTCTCTCTCTCTTACTCTCTTTCTCTCTCTCTCTTACTATTCTCTCTCTCTCTCTCTCTCTCTCTCTCTCTCTCTCTCTCTCTCTCTCTCTCTCTCTCTCTCTCTCTCTCTCTCTCTCTCTCTCTCTCTCTCTCTCTCTCTCCTCTCTCTCTCTCTCTCTCTCTCTCTCTCTCTCTCTCTCTCTCTCTCTCTCTCTCTCTCTCTCTCTCTCTCTCTCTCTCTCTCTCTCTCTCTCTCTCTACTCTCTCTCTCTCTCTCACTCTCTGTCTCTCTTACTCTCTCTCTTACTCTCTCTCTCTCTTACTCTCTCTCTTACTCTCTCTCTTACTCTCTCTCTCTCTTACTCTCTCTCTCTCTCTTACTCTCTCTCTCTCTTACTCTCTCTCTCTCTCTTACTCTCTCTCTCTCTCTCTCTCTCTCTCTTACTCTCTCTCTCTCTTTTACTCTCTCTCTCTCTTACTCTCTCTCTCTCTCTCTCTCTCTCTCTCTCTCTCTCTCTCTCTCTCTCTCTCTCTCTTACTCTCTCTCTCTCTCTCTCTCTCTCCCATTTTCCTCTTCACCCTCCTCCAGTCCTTCTTCCCTACCTCCATCTCTCCCATTCTCTTTTCCTCCTTCAAATTCCGCCTCGTTTCCTTTCTCTTTCTTACTCATTGTGCCTCTCTCTCATTTTCTCACATTATCTCTACTTTCCTTCCTTCTGTTCTCTCTCCTTCCTTCCCTCCTGTTCTCTCTCCCTTCCTCCCTCCCTCCGATCCTCTTTCTCTCGGTCTTTCCCATTCAATCTCTTTACTGATCTCCTTATTTCCCTTTTTCCCTCACTTTCTCACTTACGAATGAAAAACGGTTTACACACGACTCACAACTGATGACGTCCGAACACTTCCGGAACAAGTGTGCTTTTGTTGGAATCACAACGCTGTAAATGCTTCACCCACGTACAAGTTCAAGTAAGTTTTACTGAGAAAAGGAAGTATATTTCAAAAGCATATAGTAGCTTGACCAGGCCACACACTAAAAGGTGAAGGAATGACGATGTTTCGGTCCGTCCTGGACCATTCTCAAGTCGATTGTGATGAGGGAGAGAGAGAGAGAGAGAGAGAGAGAGAGAGAGAGAGAGAGAGAGAAGATTAAGCCACCCAAAAGATGGCTTGGGCATGAATTGCCCATAAGTGGTGGCCCTTTTGAGCCATTTCCAGTATCAATAGATGATACTGGAGATCTGTGGAGGTGCGACTGCACCCGTGATGAGGGAGGTGATGAAGGCTATAAGTAAACAAGAGAGAGGTGAGGAGCAAGGCAAAAGGCACGAACGGTAAAGTGTTGTAGAGGGGATAGTTGTAGGAATAAGAACTGCAGAAGGCCCATTGGCCCATACGAGATAGGTCCTATTATAACCACCGAATGAGAAGGGGATAGTAATAGGAATAAGAAGAGGATAGCAAGGGAACGTAAGATAAAATAATGAACAGTAAAAAGAGAGAAAGAAAAGGAAAGAAAAAGAAAGATAAATGGAAGGGTAATCTTATGTTAGGTCACGTTTGTTAGTGTGTGGTCTGGTCAGACTACTTCAGCCACGTAAGTGTGACTCATCGCCTGCATATAGTAGCTTAATTAGGCTATTTCTACCCTCGATTATATAAGGTCCCTTTCAAGGGCTCACAAACCAGTACAGTACACAATTATTAATCATATTATACATTTCACATACCAATGGTAATCACATGGCATACTGTGAGATTTATTGATTATGCTGCCTGTGTCATTTCTTGTTTGGTAAATGCAGACGAAACATGTTGGAGAAGGTACAAAATGAAGCCATGAGAATAATCCCAAGATTATTCTCATGACCCAAACAATACTATTACTGAAATGATAAGATTGATCTTACGGGGAATTGGGGATAAAATGTAAGAGCTAAATGAAGTTTCGGCGATTAGATTAATGAAAGACGAGAAAGGGAGAGAGTTATCAAGGGAAAGCGCCAAGCCCTTACGACTATATAGCACTTGGAAGGGGTCAAGATAAGGATTTTGGATGGGACGGGGGGGGGGGAGGGGGGAAGAAAATGTGCCCAACCACTTGGACGGTCGGGGATTGAACACCGACCTGCATGAAGCGAGATCTTCGCTCTAATGTCGAGCCCAAGAGGCGAGGGAGCTTATGAATTACTCCTCTCTCTTCAAAATGTGGGAAGAAATGAATAATGAATGTAAAAACATACTAAGATCATGTTCTAATTTTACAAAGTATGATGTTCTTTAGGAATGTGGGAGGAATACACTGTATATCCAATAATCTTTTCCTCTATGTTCTCAGACTCTTAACTTAGCTGCGGTTTGCTGTCTCACTGATAAGCGACATCGCCTTGTCCACAGCCTCCCAACATTTTAAGTCAGTGAGAAGCAATATCCCCTGAGTCCGAGACTCCCAACATTATGACATTTCTTCTTGCTCAACACATGTACCCACACTACGGTCAAAGCTAACTCTATTCTCAACTAAGTCTTGCAAATATATTTTAAACCATTTTTCTTGAGCTTCTCCGTCAACATTATCCAACACAACGCTGTCCTGTACATCATTACCCCTCAACCTGTCCTCTTAAAAAGAGCGTCGCTTTTGGCAGTTTGCCCGTATGGCGGGCCGAATATGGACGTAATTTGAAAATGAAAAAAAAAATAATATAAATTTGGGATTTTTTTTCAACAACAGTAAGTTAAGGGTCCTCTGATAGGTTAGGTGGGCAGGAAATTCTCATAAAGTTTCAAAATGGTATGAAAAACGTTAATGGAAAGAATCCTTTTCTAAGCTGGCCGAGTAAGCCGGACGACTCAAACAGAAAACGGAACAGTACGTCACTTTTGTGAGTCGATTTAATTTCAAATTACGTCCATAGCGCCATACGAGCCAAAAGTGACGTTATTTTTAAGAGGACGGGTTGCAGAAGGGTGCGCCTTTTCAGCTTCGTGTTTTACTGCCACTTGGCTATCCTTAATCGCAGCCGTGCCTTTCTCCCAAACGTTGGTCACCGAGACTATCGTTGACTTTCCACTGTTTCTTCTTGGTTCCTGCTGTACGATCTTGCCTTCCTTCGGATCTTCGTTTACCATGCTTATGGGTGTCGGCTTGGCATCTCTCACATGGTGCTTAATGGGACATAGAGAGGAACCAGCATTGTGGATGCCTCAACAATTGCAGCAAGATGGCAACAATTTTTGCCCTTGGTCACTCCTGATTATACACTGTCCCGAGTAATGCTTCTCACCACAATACCGACATCTGGGGGCAAACTGGCATTTCCACGCCATATGTCCCCAGGTTATCTTGAGATGATTTCGGGGCTTAGTGTCCCTGCGGCCCTGTCCTCGACCAGACATCCTTCTCGTTACACACCTCCAGGAAGCGGCCCATAGCAGCTGTCTAACTCCCAGGTACCTATTTACTGATAGGTAACAGGAAAATCAAGGTGACAGAAACCCTGCCCATTTCTTTCCGTCTTCACCGGGGATCGAACCCGGAACCTCAGGACTACGAATCCGAAGCGCTGTCTTCGCATCTGTCAGGCCACAACGAGAACACTTCATGCTCCTCAATATATTTTGCCACTTTCCCGTATCCAAGTCCTAGTACAACGAGTCTTTCTGGAGCCTCAGCCTTTAACAAGGCAACACTCTGGCTTTGTTTTTCATCACTTACAATGTTCCTCTTGGCCCACACAACTCTTTGATTGTTGAGATGAAGAAATTCAGGATCCAAGTATGTCGTAAACTTTAAAACAATAACTTTAGTGTAAATTATTCCCACTTCAGGAGTAACCGAAATAATATTCTTAAATCCATCAGTCGTTAGATGTTCCACTGCCTCTTCTGCCCCAACCGTTATGTAGGGCAGGTGAACACCCTCCTTTAATAATAGTTCATATTAACCAAATTCCTTGGCCAATTGAACGCTCCACTACAGCTTCTGATGAAAAGTTAGTTGACATGTCGAGGGAAATAACAGCCGCTTCCTGCTATTAATCTGTGCCTCTTGCTGTATGTGGTCCTGTTGCAGCCTTCCGGTGAGATTTTCCTGCTGAGTTTGTATAGAACTTTGAAACCCTGTCCCGTCTGTCGTCGATCACTACACTTCTTTGGTCGTTCAATACGGTCAGTATAACTTAACTCTCTGCGCGCAGTTTTCCGTTTTTTTCTCCTGGTCAATTCTACTTGAAAAGGCCTGGAATAGTCTTGTCCATCAACCATCAAAACCACTGTTTCACAAGTTCACAACTTTCAAGAGCGTTTCAAGATGCGCCCTTCCTCGACCACGGCTGGGAGAGAACTGTAGGTTCGCCAACAGAATCTACTTTGAGGTTACCATGCCATGCGATGATTTCGAGGGTCAACGTCCGTGCGGCACGGTCCCCGACCAGGCCTCCTGGTTGCTGGACTGGTCAACTAGGTTGTTTGATGAACAAATCCACATGGGCTGTGACGAGGATTAGAACCTGCAGGGTCCAGTAAGTTCAGTAGAACTTCGGTTTCAACTCCTTTTGACCATGTCGTCGCTCAGTCGATTAAGGCAGCGTCATGGATGCTCTCGGACGCAGATTCGAATCCTCGTCACGGCCCTTGTGGATTTGTTCATTTGAATCATCACGCAATTGTGATTTCTGTGTGTAAGGTTGTTTGATGCGGCTGCTCGCAACCTGACATACGAATCACAGCCTGGTTGATCAGGTATCCTTTAGAGGTGTTTATCAAGTTCCCTCTTGAACACTGTGAGAGGTCAGCCAGTTATGCCCCTAATGTGTAGTGGAATCGTGTTGAATAGTCTCGGGCCTCTTATTATGTTAGACTTCACTCTCAGAGTACTTATTGCACCTCTGCTCTTCTACGGGGCTATTCTGCACATCCTGCCATGCCTCCTGGTCTCAAGTGGTGTTATTTCTGTGTCCAAGTTTGGGACCAGCCCCTCTACTATTTTTCCCATGTAAATTATTATGTATCTTTCCCACCTGCGCTCAAGAGAATACAGATTTAGGCTCTTAAGTCGGTCCCAGTAGTTTAAATGTTTTACTGAGTGGATTCTAGCAGTAAAGGATCTCTGCACTAATAGAATCCACTCAGTAAAACATGAAAACTACTGGGACCGACTAAAGAGCCTAAATCTGTATTCTCTTGAGCGCAGGCGGGAAAGATTCATAATACATATACATAATACATATATAGATATATAATAGGTAGGGAGAAAGGTTGGAGAAACTGGACCTATGGAATATTGAAGAGAAAAAAGAGATAACATGACAGCAACACATAAAATAAAAATTGATGGGCAGAAAAGAAGGAAATATATACCAGAGAGAAGAAAAGAAATTAGAATGTGAAGAAATTCCTCGTTTAACTACTCGTAGGAAACCGAAATGAACTTGACCATTTTGGGAGTGCAATGGAACTGTTGCGGTCAGCATTTGTGATAGCCAGGCATGTTCTGGTAAATGTGTGAGCAGCCAGCTCGCACAGGTTCACATCCCGGGATGGAGGAGGAGAAGGTAGCCCTTGAAGGTTGAAGCTACCAGGTACACGGTCAGAGTGGTGAAGTATCGCGCATGAACTATTACCAAGCACCCAAGTTTTAATGGAGGGAGAATAGTGCCTGAGGTCTAGTTATCTCATAACTTGTTGTAGACAGGTTGTGAGTATTCTTGCTAAGGGTCTTGTCTTGGTAGTCACATGTTGGTTCAGAGGAGGCTATTTTTTATAATATTAATTGTGAGAAGTCATTAATACTTTAGAGAGACTGCCAGTCTCGTATTTATAATTTTAATATTATGTTGACAACGGATATCTATTGCTATAAAAGAGAATGTCTTTAGGCAAACTTGACTGCTTGCCTAAAGTAGGAGGTCAAATGCTTGACAGTAGCCTCACCCAACTTTCGAACTTAGGGTATGTGAGTGTCAGAGGCGGTCGGGGTTGGCCCAAATGCCACCGTTTAATAAATATCGACATCTATAGCAACCCCCGGCGATTTTCTTGAAGTCTGAAATAAAATCAGGGGATGCGTTTTAGGTCTAGTTTTTTGTTTACTCTCGCCGTTTGCCCGCGCATTTGCGTGTTTTTTTTCCTAAAACGATGAACTTGAATTCATTGTGGTCACAGTATTACAATGGAGAGCAGGAGGGTGGGGGAGAACCTGACAGCTGAGTGGATAGCGCTCGGGATTCGTGGCCATGAGGTTCCGGGTTCGATCCCCGGTGGAGGCGAAAACAAATTGGCAACGTTTCTTTTACCCTGATGCCGCTGTTCACCTAGCAGTAAATATGTACCTGGGAGTTAAGACAGCTCCTAAAGGCTGCTTCCTGGGGGTGTATAAGAAAAGGGAGGCCTGGTCGAGGACCTGGCCGCAAGGACGCTAAGCCCCGAAATCATCTCAAGATAACCTCAAGATCTCAAAATAAAGGGAGTTGGGGGAGAAGGGAGGAGGCAGAGGGAGAAAGGTAAAAAGGGGGAGAGGAGGAAGAGTGGGGATTGGGGAAGAGAAGAGAGAGCGAGGGGGGGGGAGGGTATTTGGAGAATGAGTAAAGGGGGGGGGGAGGGAAGCTGGACCCCGGGCACCACCGGGTATCCCATCTAAAACAATATGTATCTTAATGAAGTTCTGATTTAGGCTCCAATTAGTGTCAGATTGAATAGTTAATGAGTATAACTAAGTATGATAGCACAGGTTATCCAACGATAGCTCCCTGCTGACAAGTTATATTTAGTGATGACCATCCCACATACCAGAACATGAAGAGACGACCACGTTTCGGTCCGTCCTCGACCATTATCAAGTCGGTTGTGTATATAAGATTTAATATATGTAAGATTTAGTGTGCGTAAGAAGGTGGATATTTTAATACTCTGTCTCGTTCTTAATATTTGAAGAGTTGCTGCTCCCATTATTATTTGTGTCTTATACTTTATCATCTTAGGAGTTTCTTGGATTATCAACTTATACATTTTGAGTGACTCAAGTGGTGTTTCCTTAAGCATTCCTTCCACATCTTACATCCATATTCATAAAGTGACAATACTTACGGCAACAATTAGGTAGAACGTACAAAAATGGGCTGTTGCAGCCATAAAAAAAGCTTAAATATTCCTACCCCTTGTATGGTGCACATATGTGTACCATACATTATGCCCAAGATAACATATATTAGGCCCAAGATAACATATATTAGGCCCAAGATAACATATACTAGGCCCAGTATAACATATATTAGGCCGAAGATAGTATATATTAGGCCGAAGATAATATATATTAGGCCCAAGATAACATATATTAGGCCAAAGATAACATATATTAGGCCCAATATAAAATATATTAGGCCTAGGATAGATTAGGTTATCAATGTATTTCTCCATTCTTTTAGTGCGCCATTGGACTAAATCAACTATACAAGACTTTAAATGTGTTTTGAGGTCAACAGTTCATTTCTGTACGTTTGAGCAAACAGTTACAGTATGAACTGTCGTTACTGCAGGATGGGTCGGTGTGGGGAACTGACTGGACTCCTACACTCAGTTCCTTGGTGAAGTGTTCAGCTCCCTCCTCTTGAGTTGCCACAACGATCAAAATAAGGGCTACTAAAAGGCGCTAACCTAATCTACCGACCTAACATAACAGACCTACGCATAGAAAACGGTGTTGTTTATGCATAGCTTTTTTTTTCTTAGTACCCCGTATTTTGTCCAGTGGGGATTAGAGGGTCAAAGTATGATGTATTATTTGAGAGGACGGGTTGAAGGGTTACTACTGAAGAGACTAGTTCAAAGGACTAGTTGACTAGTTGACTCCCAACTCTGGTTGGTGAGCGTTGTTGGGTGCGTAACAACACCTGGTTTATTTACCTGAATTTACCTCGACGAGGACAGAAAGCCAGCGGCTTGTCGATTGAAATAAATTTATAGGTGGCATGTTTGTAAGGAGTCCTTGTTTTCGACGAGCGGCAGGTTACAAGACACAAATAGGTGACTACCACATGATTCATCTCCTCTTTCTCCTTCCTCCTATTCCTTCTCACCCTTTCCCTTTCCCCTCCCCCGACACCCTCCCTTTCCCCCTCACCCCCCACAACACACAGGTCAATATGAACTTCTTGCCAGAAGATGAGTTACAATAACGTGGGTGAAGAAATGATGACTAAACCACACATTTCTTACATTCATCCTATTCTTACCTGCTCCTCTCTCTCTCTCTTTTAATTCTCTTAACTTATATACATTGACCCGCCTCCTTCTTCTCTTCCATCACACGACATGATGGAAGATGGACACGACATGATCCAGGACGGACCGAAATGTTGTCGTTTCTCAACCTACTTGATGTGTGGTTTTGGTCATCACGAACTTCAGGGAAATGGTTGTTAATAAGGCTGAACGAATTCCGTAAAGTCGCGGGTGAAGTTAAGTGAAGAACACACACACTCAAGGTGAGTACACAGGCTCTCAGACACACACACACACACACACACACACACACACACACACACACACACACACACACACACACACACACACACACACACACACACACACACACACACACACACACACACACACACACACACACACAAAGTGAGTACACAGACTCTTAGACACACACATACACACAAGGTGAGTACACAGACTATTAGACACACACACATACACGCACACACAAGGTGAGTACACAGACTCTTACACACACACACACACTGAGTGAGTACACAGACTCTTAGACAAACACACACACAAGGTGAATACACAGCCTCTCAGGGACATAAAACTCCGGCTACTCACACTACTTTCTCCCGCTGATTGCCTGCCTTGTAGCCACTGTGGCCTTAACAAAGGCATCCTAGCCACTGGCCCGCTCGGTGATCTCACCCTCGGGATTAACATAAGCGATCAGAGCTCGGCGCCCGCTCCATAGATCAAATGGGGTTTAATGCTACCATGTTTTTTTGCAGGATAATTTTTACGTTTTAAGCAAGATATTTTGCTTAATTTTGCTTGCGTTATCATATTAGTTGTTCAACTATATATATCCAACGTTGTTTGCACATTCAAGTTATATTATGTTATATCCAGAAGGTTTTTTGCAATCTAAGTATAAATAAATAAATAAATATAAATATATATATATAACAATGTCAGACCACGGAGGAAAAATGAAACAGGAAATTTCCTTAAGTACTTTCGTATATTAAATACATCTTCAGAAGGTCCAACAGATGTATTTAGATGTATTTAATATACGAAAGTACTTAAGGAAATTTCCTGTTTCATTTTTCCTCCGTGGTCTGACATTGTCACATTCTTAATCACGTGTTTATTTTCGTGATATACACACACACATATATATATATATATATATATATATATATATATATATATATATATATATATATATATGTATATATATATATATATATATATATATATATATATATATATATAAATATATATATATATATATATATATATATATATATATATATATATATATATATATATATATATTTAGAAGTGACTCGAACCTGGACCGCCAGGAGCACATTGCAACTGGTGTACATGGTGCCTTAAACCAACCATCAGTGACCGTACAAAAAATGGTGATTGCCAAGGCTATTTGAACCACCACCACCCCGACGGCACTTTGATGGTAATCTGGGGCATAGCTTTTCATCTAATCACCTCATTTTTATGGGGGCCACGTGAGCAACTCCCCATACGCAACTTCATGGGGTGTGGAGTTTTCATTCACATATATGCTTGGGGACCATTAAAGCGTGTTCGCATTTGTGTTGCTCACGTGGACCCAATAAAAATTAGCTCCACTACGCAGCCACAGCAACCTTTCCCAGTCCTCCCCCACCATTCCCTCCCTCCCCTGTCCCCTCGTCCTCCCCACAAACCCCCACTCCCCTGTCTCCTTGTCCTTCCCACCATTCTCCATTCCCCTGTCCCCTTGTCCCCACCATCCTCAAGTCCCCAGTCCCCTCGTCCTCCACACTTTCCCTCACTCCCGTCCCCTCATCCTTCCCACCTTTCCCCACTTCCTCGTCTGATCCATTCCCAAATGATCTGATGTTCCCATCAGAAAATTGGGAACATCAAATGATCTGAGCTTCCTCATCACTGAAATATACGAAAAACTGTTAAAAATCGAAATGATAAATGAAAGTTAAACAAATAATATATACTCACGAAATGAACGATATGGTAAATGACAGCTCAATTCCAAAGCAATGTCACACAAAATAATCAAATCAAAATGAAAATAAATCAAAATATATGATAATTCAATTTATCAATGAAATTGGAAGCATTGAAATGGAATCATAACATATTTTGTATAGCGTGTGTGTTGCTCTTACGTACAACAGATGGCACTGATTATAAAAAAGCAAAACATTTTTTTATCTGTCACATGTGTGGCACCTATACCTGCTGGATGCTTGATGGGGTTCAGTAAGCTGTTCTATTCCCCAAGCCTGGCCCGAGGGCAGGCTTGACTTGTGAGAGTTTGGTCCAACAGCCTGTTGCTTGGAGAGGCCCTGCAGGCCCACATATCCATCACAGCCTTGTTGGTCCAGCTCTCCTTGAAGAAAACTATCTAGTTTTCTCTTGAAGATGTCCTTGGTTGTTCCAGCAATATTTCTTATACTCACTGGTAGGATGTTGAACAACCGTAACAACCGAACAATCTATAGTTATCCTCACGAAATGAATGGTATGATAAACAATTAACGCAGCTCAATTCCAATGCAATGTCACACAAAATAATTAAATAAAAATGAACATAAATCAAAATCTATGAAAATTCAATTTGTCAGTGCAATTGGAAACATTAAAATGGAATCGTAACATATTTAGTATAGCGTGTGTTGCTCTTATGTGTAATAGATGCGCCGGCGCTGTTTCTTAAAAAAAAAAAGTTTTTACCAGTTACAGGTGTGGCATCTATACTTATATTTACAAAATAATCGGTGTGGTAAACAACAAAGTTAAATTCCTACGCAACGTCACACAAAATAATTAAATCAAATATGAAAATAAATTGAAATCTATGAAAATTCCATTTATCAATGCAATCGGAAACATCGAAATGGAATCATAACATATTAAGTATAGCGTAAGTTGCTATTACGTGACACAGACTGCGCTGTTTGAAAAAAAAGAACATGTTTTTACCAGTCACAGGTGTGGCATCTAAATAGTTGGTATAAAAAAACACGCGCATATTTGAACGAAACGTTGTGTCAAAATTTCAAAGCAATCGATGAAGAACATTCAGAGATTAAAGCGTGTGTTGCTCTTACGAGGACATCTTCGATTTTGAACAAACGAACATTAACATTTATATATATATATATATATATATATATATATATATATATATATATATATATATATATATATATATATATATATATATATATATATATATATATATATATATATATATATATATAATGCTTGGGCATAGCATTTTACCATTGTGTTCCTCACGTGTGCCCCAAAGAATGAGGTGATTTGGTAAAATGCTATGCCCAAGATAACTATCCGAGTGCCGGCGGTGGGGTGGTTCAAATAGCCTCGGCTATCACCTCATTATGTCCGGTCGTGATGGTCAAGTGGATTAAGGCGTCTTGTACATACCAGTTGCGTTGCTTCTGGGAGTATGGGTTCGAGTCACTTCTGGGGTGTGAGTTTTCAGTTATATATATATATATATATATATATATATATATATATATATATATATATATATATATATATATATATATATATAAATGTTAATGTTCGTTTGTATATATATATATATATATATATATATATATATATATATATATATATATATATATATATATATATAAGAAGGGGGACTCATAGCCTCGGAGGAAACCACGCATAACGCATAAGAGGGAATGTTTAGATCCCCTCCAATACAGTTTCTGTGTGCTTTTCTCCCATATATATATATATATATATATATATATATTTATCTAACTTTATTTGAAAATGTCATTACACAAAAAAAGTTACAATATTGATTACATGCAGGGTGCAAGGCTGCTTGTCACAAGTTGTACAGCTCTTCCAGCTCCTCAGATGGCAGGCAGGAACCATGGATGCAGTGAGCATTTCCTCTCTGAATTGCCACACTAGGGCGCTGAAAAAGAAAACTGGCAGCTCTAGGGTCTCTAGTTGTTTCGATTAGCTTAGACCCCAACTCCTTCAAAAAGCTAGCAGCACTTTTACCCCAGGCACCAAGTGTCTCTGAGGCAATGGGGACAAAATTGTAGTGGTGCTCAAGGTCTCTGTATTTACATGACTTGGCCGCTTCCCGGTGATTGGCCGCTCCTCCTGCTTGTGTAGCACTGAAGTCAACATAGGTATTGGCTAAAGTTGAAACGCAAGTGTAGTCCCACACCAACTGTCTACCATTCTTCCAGGGGTTCACCGTGATTCCGTCTGGGCGACCGACAGGCTCATCGGAGTTGCGGGACATTAGGTAACGGGGCTCTCTCTGCTGGACAACCGGCTGTGGTAAGGCTTCTCTTAATAATGTCATTGACCTCGCTGTGTCTTGCATGCCATCCTCCTGTCCTTTGGCAGAGAAGGCCATGCCATCCGTATCTGTCGGCCTCTGCCTCGCCGCAAATACACCTGTATTCGGTGTGGATTGGGGCAGCGAGGCGGAGAGCCACGGCAATTCGGAGGGCCTGCGGTGTGAGACGGGTGCCGGTTGCTGACATTGGAGTTGCTAATAGGAAATCACCTGCATGGGGAGCTGCTACAGCTCTAAGTCGGGCAGTGTCATGTGGTGTTGTCGCAGCTTCTAGCAAAGTCGCAGCTTCTTGGTCGGCAATGGGGCGATCCCAGCTGGAATGCTTATGGGCTTCAGAAGGCAGTGGTTGGGGTGCTGGTCCTGCGAGAGAGACCCATTTGGTTGTGCAGTCTGTGAAGCTGGGATCATGTACCCCAGCCTGTTGAACTAGGTGCACAGGTAGGATTTCCTTCACCAAGTTGTCAGACCCCACTGAAGAGGACAGGAACTCTGGTACAGCAATTTGTGTTGCGGTGCGCACGCCAAGGCCCCCGAGTCTGACAGGAAGGGAGGCCTGTTTCCACTGTAAGTCGCTGAGGGAAAGATTGAGGGCTTTTTCTAGTGTTGATTTCAGCATATATATATATATATATATATATATATATATATTAGTATATTTTGGTAGCAGTCTTTCCTGTAGACATATATTATTAAATATGACCGAAAAAGTAAGATTAATAATTCTAACACGAATTTTCTCAATCTTTCGTACATTACGCTTCACTGTTGGAGGTAAATCAAAAATTAATTCTCCAAAATTCATTTTTATTTCTAGTCTGACGCGACACGGGCGCGTTTCGTAAAACTTATTACATTTTCAAAGACTTTTGTTCACAAATACACAACTGAATAGAACTTACGTATCTCTGATTTTATATCTACATTTGAGTGAGGTGGGAGGGGTGATGTGGCATTAACACAAGACAGAACAAGAGGGGATATTAATAGGGTATTAAAAGTATCAACACAAGACAGAACACAAACAATGGGTATTGAATAGAAGTGTTTGTAGAAAGCCTATTGGTCCATATTTCTTGATGCTTCTATATTGGAGCGGAGTCTTGAGGTGGGTAGAATATAGTTGTGCAATAATTGGCTGTTGATTGCTGGTGTTGACTTCTTGATGTGTAGTGCCTCGCAAACGTCAAGCCGCCTGCTATCGCTGTATCTATCGATGATTTCTGTGTTGTTTACTAGGATTTCTCTGGCGATGGTTTGGTTGTGGGAAGAGATTATATGTTCCTTAATGGAGCCCTGTTGCTTATGCATCGTTAAACGCCTAGAAAGAGATGTTGTTGTCTTGCCTGTATACTGGGTTTTTTGGAGCTTACAGTCCCCAAGTGGGCATTTGAAGGCATAGACAACGTTAGTCTCTTTTAAAGCGTTCTGTTTTGTGTCTGGAGAGTTTCTCATGAGTAGGCTGGCCGTTTTTCTGGTTTTATAGTAAATCGTCAGTTGTATCCTCTGATTTTTGTCTGTAGGGATAACGTTTCTATTAACAATATCTTTCAGGACCCTTTCCTCCGTTTTATGAGCTGTGGAAAAGAAGTTCCTGTAAAATAGTCTAATAGGGGGTATAGGTGTTGTGTTAGTTGTCTCTTCAGAGGTTGCATGGCTTTTCACTTTCCTTCTTATGATGTCTTCGACGAAACCATTGGAGAAGCCGTTATTGACTAGGACCTGCCTTACCCTACAGAGTTCTTCGTCGACTTGCTTCCATTCTGAGCTGTGGCTGAGAGCACGGTCGACATATGCGTTAACAACACTCCTCTTGTACCTGTCAGGGCAGTCGCTGTTGGCATTTAGGCACATTCCTATGTTTGTTTCCTTAGTGTAGACTGCAGTGTGGAAACCTCCGCCCTTTTCCATGACTGTTACATCTAGAAAGGGCAGCTTCCCATCCTTTTCCATCTCGTAAGTGAAACGCAGCACGGAACTCTGCTCAAATGCCTCCTTCAGCTCCTGCAGATGTCTGACATCAGGTACCTGTGTAAAAATGTCGTCAACATACCTGCAGTATATGGCCGGTTTCAAGTTCATGTTGACTAAGACTTTTTGCTCGATGGTACCCATATAGAAGTTTGCAAACAGGACACCTAGGGGAGAACCCATGGCGACCCCATCTACTTGCTTATACATGTGCCCATCCGGGCTCAAGAAGGGTGCCTCTTTAGTACAAGCTTGGAGTAGTTTCCTCAGAATATTTTCTGGTATGTCAAGAGGAGTACAGGCTGGATCACGATACACTCTGTCGGCTATCATTCCGATTGTCTCGTCCACAGGTACGTTGGTAAACAGCGATTCTACGTCCAACGAGGCTCTTATCCCTGTGGCCCGTGTGCCCCGCAGTAAGTCAACAAATTCCTTTGGAGACTTCAGGCTGAAGGCGCAAGGAACATAAGGAGTCAGCAGGCCGTTGAGTCACTTCGCCAGTCTGTACGTGGGTGTGGGTATCTGGCTAATGATTGGCCGAAGTGGGTTTCCAGGCTTGTGCGTCTTGACATTTCCATACGCATATCCAGGTTTATATTCCCCATTGATCTTTGGCAGGTGGAGTCCGGATTTCTTGGCGTTCACAGTTTCGATCAGTTTGTTGACCTTTGCTTTTAATTCGGCTGTAGTGTCCTTCGTTACCCTTTGGAACTTAGTTTGGTCAGAGAGTATGATGTTCATTTTCGCCAGATATTCGTCTTTTTTAAGAATGACATATATTGGCGACTTGTCACCTCTCCTGACAACTATCTCCTTGTTCTCACGAAGGCTTTTAGCTGCCGTTTTAAGCTCGGGGGACAGTATGGTGCTTCTGTAGTTGCCTCGATTCTTTCCTCCTTCTGCAATAAGTTCTGCTTGTAAGGTATCTTTGGTAGTGACCTTCTTTTGTGTCTCGAGGTCGAATATGTCGTCCAACAGAATTTCCAACTCAACTTTCCGGGCCATCTCACTCGGTCTGGACATAACATGACAGTTTATGCCCAGATTTAGGAGAGTGACTTGGTCCTCAGTGAGGTTAATTCCTGCAAGGTTCAGGAAGCCATCTCTTGGTCATGGAATTGCCATAGGTCCTCCATATAATGTTGTTAGTTTCTTGATAATCCTTTCTAGGATTATCAAGAAACTAACGACATTATATGGAGGACCTATGGCAATTCCACGACCAAGAGATGGCTTCCTGAACCTTGCAGGAATTAACCTCACTGAGGACCAAGTCACTCTCCTAAATCTGGGCATAAACTGTCATGTTATGTCCAGACCGAGTGAGATGGCCCGGAAAGTAGAGTTGGAAATTCTGTTGGACGACATATTCGACCTCGAGACACAAAAGAAGGTCACTACCAAAGATACCTTACAAGCAGAACTTATTGCAGAAGGAGGAAAGAATCGAGGCTACTACAGAAGCACCATACTGTCCCCCGAGCTTAAAGCGGCAGCTAAAAGCCTTCGTGAGAACAAGGAGATAGTTGTCAGGAGAGGTGACAAGTCGCCAATATATGTCATTCTTAAAAAAGACGAATATCTGGCGAAAATGAACATCATACTCTCTGACCAAACTAAGTTCCAAAGGGTAACGAAGGACACTACAGCCGAATTAAAAGCAAAGGTCAACAAACTGATCGAAACTGTGAACGCCAAGAAATCCGGACTCCACCTGCCAAAGATCATTGGGGAATATAAACCTGGATATGCGTATGGAAATGTCAAGACGCACAAGCCTGGAAACCCACTTCGGCCAATCATTAGCCAGATACCCACACCCACGTACAGACTGGCGAAGCGACTCAACGGCCTGCTGACTCCTTATGTTCCTTGCGCCTTCAGCCTGAAGTCTCCAAAGGAATTTGTTGACTTACTGCGGGGCACACGGGCCACAGGGATAAGAGCCTCGTTGGACGTAGAATCGCTGTTTACCAACGTACCTGTGGACGAGACAATCGGAATGATAGCCGACAGAGTGTATCGTGATCCAGCCTGTACTCCTCTTGACATAAGAACATAAGAACATAAGAACATAAGAACAAAGGTAACTGCAGAAGGCCTATTGGCCCATTCGAGGCAGCTCCTATTCTATAACCACCCAATCCCACTCATATACTTGTCCAACCCGCGCTTGAAACAATCGAGGGACCCCACCTCCACCATGTTACGCGGCAATTGGTTCCACAAATCAACAACCCTGTTACTGAACCAGTATTTACCCAAGTCTTTCCTAAATCTAAACTTATCCAATTTATACCCATTGTTTTGTGTTCTGTCCTGTGTTGATACTTTTAATACCCTATTAATATCCCCCTTGTTATGTCCATTCACCCACTTGTAAACCTCTATCATGTCGCCCCTAACTCTTCGCCTTTCCAGTGAATGCAACTTAAGCTTTGTTAATCTTTCTTCATATGAAAGATTTCTAATTTGGGGAATTAACTTAGTCATCCTACGCTGGACACGTTCAAGTGAATTTATATCCATTCTATAATATGGCGACCAAAACTGAACTGCATAATCTAAATGGGGCCTAACTAGAGCAAGATATAGCTTGAGAACCACACCAGGTGTCTTGTTACTAACGCTGCGATTAATAAATCCAAGTGTCCGATTTGCCTTATTACGAACATTTATGCATTGATCCTTTTGTTTTAAATTCTTACTAATCATAACTCCCAGATCCCTTTCGCAATCCGACTTCGCAATCACAACACCATCTAGCTCGTATCTTGTAACTCTATCATCATTACCTAATCTCAGAACTTTACATTTATCAGCATTAAACTGCATCTGCCAATCCTTTGACCATTTCAAAACCCTATCTAGATCAACTTGAAGTGATAGTGAGTCCTCCTCCGAATTAATTTCCCTACCGATTTTCGTATCATCGGCAAATTTGCAAATGTTGCTACTCAAACCTGAATCTAAATCATTTATATATATTATAAACAACAGAGGTCCCAGGACAGAGCCTTGAGGCACTCCACTTACAACATTTTCCCACTCTGACTTGATTCCATTTATACTAACTCTCTGTTTCCTTTGGTATAGCCATGCCCTAATCCAGCTTAATATAGCACCCCCAATACCATGAGACTCTATCTTTTTAAACAGTCTTTCATGTGGCACTGTATCAAAAGCTTTGCTAAAGTCAAGGTATACAACATCGCAATCCTTACCACTATCAACTGCCTCAACAATGCTAGAATAAAAAGATAACAAATTTGTTAAACATGAACGGCCATTTATAAAACCATGTTGAGACTCAATTATTAATTTATGTTTTTCAAGATGAAGACGAATTTTATTTGCTATTATAGATTCGAGTAACTTTCCCACAATAGACGTTAGGCTAATTGGTCGATAGTTAGACGCAAGTGATCTATCTCCTTTCTTAAAAACTGGTATCACATTAGCAACTTTCCAAAACTCTGGCACTCTGCCTGACTCTATTGATTTATTAAATATGGTTGACAGTGGGTCACAAAGCTCCTCTTTGCATTCTTTAAGCACCCTGGCAAACACTTCATCCGGCCCTGGGGATTTGTTTGGTTTGAGTTTTACTATTTGTTTAAGAACATCCTCCCTGGTAACTGCTAAACTCGTCAACCTGTCCTCGTCCCCACCCACATAGACTTGTTCAGCTGAAGGCATATTGTTAAGTTCCTCTTTAGTAAATACAGATACAAAATATTTATTAAAAATACTACTCATCTCTTCATCACTATCCGTTATTTGACCTGTATCAGTTTTTAATGGACCTATCCTTTCACTAGTCTTAGTACGATATAACTGAAAAAACCCTTTAGGATTTGTCTTTGCTTGCCCTGCTATGCGAACTTCATAGTTTCTTTTTGCTTTCCTTATCTCTTTTTTAACATTTCTAACCAGTTGTACGAATTCCTGTTCTAAAGTGACCTCCCCATTTTTAATCCTTTTGTACCAAGCTCTTTTTTTACCTATAAGGTTCTTCAAATTCTTTGTTATCCACTTTGGGTCATTAGTATTCGATCTATTCAATGTGTATGGTATACTACGTTCCTGTGCTTTGTTTAGAATATTCTTAAATAAGTTATATATTGAATCCACATCGAAATCCCCATTTAAGTCACCTATCGCTGGGTTCATGTCTCGCTCCAAGACCGGCCCACACCCCATACCCAAGACTTTCCAATCAATTTGACCCAAAAAATTTCTTAGGCTATTAAAATCAGCTTTTCGAAAATCTGGCACTTTAACAGAATTTTCTCCTACTGGTCTATTCCATTCTATGCTAAATCTGATTTCTTTGTGATCACTGCTCCCTAGCTCACTCCCTATTTCGATGTCATTAATTTGCGTTTCCCTGTTAGTTAACACTAAATCTAAAATATTATTTTCCCGTGTTGGTTCCTTAATGTGTTGCGTAAGAAAGCAATCGTCAATTAATTCTAGAAAATCTTCTGCTTCACTATTCCCTGTTTTGTTCAACCAGTTTATTCCGCTAAAATTAAAGTCACCCATGACATAAATACTGTAAGATCTAGATGCTCTAGATATTTCATCCCATAGGTGCTTTGCTTCCATTCTGTCTAAATTTGGTGGCCTATATATTACTCCTATTATAATATTATTAGCTTTTTCGTTTAATTCTATCCAAATAGTTTCTGTGTGTGGCTCTGTTTTGATTCCCTCTTTGAGACTACATTTCAAATTGTCCCTAACATATATGGCCACTCAACCTCCTCGTCTAATATATCTATCTGTGTGAAATAGTTTAAATCTGTATATTTGATATTCAGCTAATAGTTCTCTATTTTCTACATTCATCCACGTTTCGGTAAGTGCAATAATATCTATTTTTTCTGTGCAGACAAGAGCATTTAATTCGTTAATTTTATTTCTTAGACTTCTATTGTTAGTGTAATATACCCTAAGTGAATTGTTATTTTGCGGACCTTCTCTTTCTTTGATCGTTTTGCCAATTCCTTTCTCCCACAAACACATACTTTTATTACCTCCTTCCTCCAAATCAATTCCCATACCTCTATCTACTAACAGTTTAAACCCAAACAAACACCTCTAACCACTTCTTCCAACGAGTTCGCAACAGCAACAACCCCAGCTCTCGATAGATGCACCCCATCACGAGCATACATTTCATTTCTTCCATAGAAGTGTTCCCAGTTGTCTATGAAAGATATTGCATTTGATTTGCAATATCTTTCCAGCCGGCAATTGACACCAAGTGCCCTCGATATCCATTCATTTCCCACTCCCTTTCTTGGAAGAATGCCACATATGATCGGGATTCCTCCCTTGCTCCTAACTAATTCTATGGCTGTTTTATACCTCTGAATCAGTTCTTCACTCCTAACTCGACCAACATCATTTCCTCCCACGCTAATGCAAATAATGGGATTGTTCCCATTACCAGCCATAATATTATTCATGTTGTTTATAATATCACCAATGCCAGCTCCGGGATAGCAAACCCTTAACCTGTTCCCCCTATCTCTAGCACAAAACGCTCTATCCAAATACCTTATCTGGGAATCTCCCACAACTAATGTTTGCTTAGGTACCTTTACTTTCTGAGGGGCCTGCGCTTCCTTTCTCTTCGTTGCTTTCCCTTTTGCGCGATCCGCAGTCTCACCACAGCACTCGTCCTCCAAAACGTCAAATGAATTAGAAGTTGCTATGGCGTTTGAAGGCGGCTTTATCAAAGTCTTCTTAAGGCCCCTGTCTTTCACAACTCTCCAAGACGAGGTCCCTTTACTACTGGTCTCCTCCTTCGTTACTTCTCCTCCTTCGTTGACATACCAGAAAATATTCTGAGGAAACTACTCCAAGCTTGTACTAAAGAGGCACCCTTCTTGAGCCCGGATGGGCACATGTATAAGCAAGTAGATGGGGTCGCCATGGGTTCTCCCCTAGGTGTCCTGTTTGCAAACTTCTATATGGGTACCATCGAGCAAAAAGTCTTAGTCAACATGAACTTGAAACCGGCCATATACTGCAGGTATGTTGACGACATTTTTACACAGGTACCTGATGTCAGACATCTGCAGGAGCTGAAGGAGGCATTTGAGCAGAGTTCCGTGCTGCGTTTCACTTACGAGATGGAAAAGGATGGGAAGCTGCCCTTTCTAGATGTAACAGTCATGGAAAAGGGCGGAGGTTTCCACACTGCAGTCTACACTAAGGAAACAAACATAGGAATGTGCCTAAATGCCAACAGCGACTGCCCTGACAGGTACAAGAGGAGTGTTGTTAACGCATATGTCGACCGTGCTCTCAGCCACAGCTCAGAATGGAAGCAAGTCGACGAAGAACTCTGTAGGGTAAGGCAGGTCCTAGTCAATAACGGCTTCTCCAATGGTTTCGTCGAAGACATCATAAGAAGGAAAGTGAAAAGCCATGCAACCTCTGAAGAGACAACTAACACAACACCTATACCCCCTATTAGACTATTTTACAGGAACTTCTTTTCCACAGCTCATAAAACGGAGGAAAGGGTCCTGAAAGATATTGTTAATAGAAACGTTATCCCTACAGACAAAAATCAGAGGATACAACTGACGATTTACTATAAAACCAGAAAAACGGCCAGCCTACTCATGAGAAACTCTCCAGACACAAAACAGAACGCTTTAAAAGAGACTAACGTTGTCTATGCCTTCAAATGCCCACTTGGGGACTGTAAGCTCCAAAAAACCCAGTATATAGGCAAGACAACAACATCTCTTTCTAGGCGTTTAACGATGCATAAGCAACAGGGCTCCATTAAGGAACATATAATCTCTTCCCACAACCAAACCATCGCCAGAGAAATCCTAGTAAACAACACAGAAATCATCGATAGATACAGCGATAGCAGGCGGCTTGACGTTTGCGAGGCACTACACATCAAGAAGTCAACACCAGCAATCAACAGCCAATTATTGCATAACTATATTCTACCCACCTCAAGACTCCGCTCCAATATAGAAGCATCAAGAAATATGGACCAATAGGCTTTCTACAAACACTTCTATTCAATACCCATTGTTTGTGTTCTGTCTTGTGTTGATACTTTTAATACCCTATTAATATCCCCTCTTGTTCTGTCTTGTGTTAATGCCACATCACCCCTCCCACCTCACTCAAATGTAGATATAAAATCAGAGATACGTAAGTTCTATTCAGTTGTGTATTTGTGAACAAAAGTCTTTGAAAATGTAATAAGTTTTACGAAACGCGCCCGTGTCGCGTCAGACTAGAAATAAAAATGAATTTTGGAGAATTAATTTTTGATTTACCTCCAACAGTGAAGCGTAATGTACGAAAGATTGAGAAAATTCGTGTTAGAATTATTAATCTTACTTTTTCGGTCATATTTAATAATATATATATATATATATATATATATATATATATATATATATATATATATATATATATATATATGTATATATATATATATATATATATATATATATATATATATATATATATATATATATATATATATATATATATATATATATATATATATATATATGTATATATATATATATATATATATATATATATATATATATATATATATATATATGTCGTACCTAGTAGCCAGAATGCACTTCTCAGCCTACTATGCAAGGCGCAATTTGCCTAATAAGCCAAGTTTTCATGAATAAATTGTTTTTCGACTACCTAACCTACCTAACCTAACCTAACCTAACTTATTCGGCTATCTAACCTAACCTAACCTATAAAGATAGGTTAGGTTAGGTTAGGTAGGGTTGGTTAGGTTCGGTCATATATCTACGTCAATTTTAACTCCAATAAAAAAAATTGACCTCATACATAATGAAATGGGTAGCTTTATCATTTCATAAGCAAAACATTAGAGAAAATATATTAATTCATGAAAACTTGGCTTATTAGGCAAATTGGGCCTTGCATAGTAGGCTGACAAGTGCGTTCTGGCTATTAGGTACGACATATATATATATATATATATATATATATATATATATATATATATATATATATATATATATATATATATATATGTCGTACCTAGTAGCCAGAACTCACTTCTCAGCCTACTATTCAAGGCCCGATTTGCCTAATAAACCAAGTTTTCCTGAATTAATATATTTACTATAATTTTTTTCTTATGAAATGATAAAGCAACACTTTTCTCTATGTATGAGGTCAATTTTTTTTTATTGGAGTTAAAATTAACGTAGATATATGACCGAACCTAACCAACCCTACCTAACCTAACCTAACCTATATTTATAGGTAAGGTTAGGTTAGGTAGCCAAAAAAAGCTAGGTTAGGTTAGGTTAGGTAGGTTAGGTTGACGAAAAAACATTAATTCATGAAAACTTGGCTTATTAGGCAAATCGGGCCTTGAATAGTAGGCTGAGAAGTGCGTTCTGGCTATTAGGTACGACATATATATATATATATATAATATGAGTATGTGTATGTGCATTTATGTGTATGTGTATGTATGTGTGGCCTCGGGTGTAAGAGGGCTGTGACGATCTCTGTCTGGAACCCGTAGGAGCGGGACCGGGACGTCCACCTCCTGGGGGTTGTGTGGCCCAAGCTCTGTTTCAGAAGGCTGGGGTCGTTCGAACGCTTCATGGGGTGGTTCTTTGCCGGCCGCGACCACGATGATCTCCGTGTTTGGAGTCCCTGTGCCTTCTTTCACTAACTTCGAGGTCATCTCCGGTGCTCACAGTTCCTGCGACGGCGCTGGAACCAATCGTATTGGCTTTTGCATTTCCATTTGAAACTTCAGCACCGCGGAGAGGGGGGGGGACCTGCTGCTTGGGTAACAGCTTCTCCTCCGTATCAACCAATCCTGGCTTTGCGCTTTGGAGAGGCCACTCCTGACCGACAACCAGAGCGCAACTCCATAGTCTCCTGAGACTGATGGATGCCTACTACTACTACTACTATGTATGTGTGTGTGTGTGTGTGTGTGTGTGTGTGTGTGTGTGTGTGTGTGTCCGTTTCTCCTCGTCCTATATCTCCTAGTTCCAACTGCAAGGCTTCACTGGAAACATTCCAATTACACAGTGAGTTATTATGTAAGAGCGACGCCAGGGATCCCCTTGACTGCTGGCGAGTCTTGATAGGTGTGCTGGTACCTGTCTCGGGTAATTAAACCCGCAGGTGTGTGGAGTCCAGGAGCCCCGCACTTTATGCTGCACGAAGCGAGGCAGGAATCTTAAACCACTGCACGACACATCCGATGAATTATTTCTTATTTTATTTTTCCCGCTCTTAGAGGCTATATGCAGTTAAGGGGGGTGTAGGGTGTTCTGGTGTGTGTGTGAGCTGGTATGTCTTCCAGGTGTGTGAGCCTAGATATCCTGCAGGTGTGTGTGTGAGCTTACATATCCTGCAGGTGTGTGAGCCTACATATCCTGCAGGTGTATGAGGCTATATATCCTACAGGTGTGTGAGCTAATATATCCCCGCAGGTGTGTGAGCCCGATATATCCTACAAGTGTGTGAGCCAATATATCCTGCAGGTGTGTGTGTGGTTAGTGACGTTCGGTACTGTAGGGATATATGTGTTTTAGGCTGAGGAGGCATAAGAGGTGCTGGTGGGCAGCCCAGCCTCCAGTCATAGTCCTTCAGTCATAGTCCTCCAGTCATAGTCCTCCAGTCATAGTCTTCCAGTCATAGTCTTCCAGTCATAGTCATCCAGTCATAGTCTTCCAATCGTTGTCCTCCAGTCGTTGTCCTCCAATCACTGTCCTCCAGACATTGTCCTCCCTTCATAATCTTCCAGTCATAATCCTCCATTCGTAATCTTCCAGTCAGTCATCCAACCTTAGTTTTAGTTTTACAATCTCCGGCAGAACCCAAAGAGGAATTTAAAAATTTAAACGTAATGTGTATTCAAAACCAGTATTTTCTCAGCCGTATTTGTTTTTATTATTATACCATCTGTACCTGGCCATACGTTGCTGTGGCTCAGCAACGCATGCGCATTGCTGAGCCACAGCAACCCTCCCCTGCCCCCCCTCGTGCTGCCCACCATTCCCCACTTCCCCCATCCCCTCGACCTCTCCACAATTCCCCCCTCCCCCTTCCCCTAGTCCTCCCCACCATGCCCCACTTCCCTCTTCCCTTGTCCTTCCCACCATTCTCCACTCCCCCATCCTCTCGTCCTCCCCACCATTCCCCACGCCACCTGTCCCCTCGTTCTCCCGACCATTACCCCCCTCCCCCGTCCCCTCGTCCTCCCCACCAAACGAACATTTCCATTTTCATTTATATAGATTAGAATTGAGCGTATATATAGTAAGCCCTAGGTAATGTTAGGTTAGGGGTTTAGGTTCTGTTAACGATTGTTTGTATGTGTAGAACGTAGGTGAAGCATTTCAACCCGTCCTCGACTCAAGTCCAATACATCCAGCGGTCGACCCGACAGACGCATTCATAAATTTGAACATGGTGTTCATTCAAAACGAGAATTTTCGCAAGTATAAATTAATATTATAATATATTAGCATATTGTGTATATATAGACATAGGTTAGGTTAGGTGTTTAGGTTCTGTTGGCGATTATTTGTATTTGTAGTACGTGGGTGAAGCATTTACAGCGATGTGGTTCGAACAAAATTCGTCAGTGAAGCACTTGCTTCGGAAATGTTGGAACGAACTCAGTTGTGAGTCGGGTGTAAACCGTTTTCATTCATAAACAGGTGCATGGACTCCCTTTTAGGTCTTTGTTTGAAGGACGGGCTGGCGCATTTACAGCGTTGAGGTTCGAAAAAAAGTTGTCAGCTAAACACTTGTTCCGGAAGTGTTCGAACGTCATCAACTGTAAGTCGTGTGTACACCGATTTTCATTCATAAACAGGGGGTTTGACGGGTGCATGGAATGGACTTTGGTATTTGTTTATGAGGACGGGCTGGAAGCATTTACAAGAGGTGCGATTCTAACAGAGGTCGTCAGCTAAGCACTGTTCAAGAAATATTCGAATGTCACTAGTTGTTAGTCGTCTCTCAGCCCGTCCTCCAAACAAAGACCCAAAAGTGATGTCATCCACTTGCCAAACCCACTGTTTATGAATGAAAAATGGTTTACACACGACTCACAACTGATAACGTTCGAACACTTCCGGAAAAAGTTCTTGACTGACGAATTTTGTTCGAACCACAACGCTATAAATGCTTCACCCACGTACTACAAATACAAATAATCGCCAACAGAACCTAAACACCTAACCTAACCTATGTCTATATATACACAATATGCTAATATATTATAATATTAATTTATACTTGCGAAAATTCCCGTTTTGAATGAACAGCATGTTAAAATTGATGAATGCGTCTGTGGGGTTGACCGCTGAATGTAATGGACTTGAGTCGAGGACGGGTTGAATAATTGCCAACAGAACCTAAACACCTGACCTAACGTAACCTATGCCTATATATGCACAATATTCTAATATATTTTATAATAATATTAATTTATATTTGAGAACATTCCCGTTTTGAACGAACAGCATGTAAACATTTATTAATGCGTCTGTCTGTAGGGTCAACCGCTGGATATAATGGACTTGAGTCGAGGACGGGATGGGAACACCCGTCATCGCATCTTGCGAGATCGAGTATTGTATAGTTCTGCTGGATGAAATATTTGCAAATCACGTGTAAAGATTTCTGAACAGTATACAAGAAAAATCTGTTGACTATAAACTTGTTTTTGGTGGTGTGTAAAAGTCTACCCACTCACTATCACTAGATATGCTGGATTATCCACCACACAGATGTACAGACACGGTGGGGTCATCCACCACACAGATGTACAGACACGGTGGGGTCATCCACCACACAGATGAATGGGGATGGATGGGACTAATAGAACAAGAACCCGGCAATGTGATGTTATAGTGGCCAGAATACGCCTGGGATATAGGCGTATCTGGCAGCTTTCTCAAAACCCAAATGTCGAGTACACAATGTGTCAACTTTGTGAAAGAGAAAACATGCACTCTCTTGAACATTATATTGTAGAGTGTCCAATACTGACTGACTTTCGCCCTCCTGGGCTAAGGTATGCTGAACTCTGTAGTTACTATATGAGTACTGGAACACTTGATGATATATTGGACTTGTATCCAAAATTGACCATGTAATGTATCAATCATACAATGTATGTATGTGATGTAACTATATAACCTGAGCTTGTAAAAGCACCTTCATCACCTTCAGTGATTAAGTGCTTAATTGCACACTAGTTTCTTTATCAGCTACCTCACCCTGTCAGGGTAAATGAGACAAATGTATGTGAATGCATGTGTGTGTGTATATATGTATGTGTATGTGTGTGTGTGTATGTATATGTATGGGTATAAAGCATATATGGAAGCTGATCAGAATTACATTTCACCTTTGTGAATGTACATTAATGACACTATGTAAAAGACACATCTAATACTTTATGTAGGGCATACGTAAATCTGTGTATCTATGTATTTACGTATGTAGGTTAGCTTAGCATTTTAAAAGCACCGAATCACCTTCTGTGGTTGAGTGTTCAATAAACCCTTGAACTGTATGTTTAACACTTCTCTAACCCTGTCCATGGAGGACAGAAGAAAATGTATATATGCTGGTTAGCATTGTAAATGTGTGGCCACGTCTGTGGTAGAAAATAATAAAAAAAAAAAAAAAAAAAAAAAACACAGATGTACAGACAGGGTGGGGTCATCCACCACACAGATGTACAGACAGGGTGGGGTCATCCACCACACAGACGTACAGACATAATGGGGTCATCCACCACACAAATGTACAGACATGCTGAGTCATCCATCTGAACTGAACATCCACCTAAACACAGGTCATCCACATGACCACAACCAGCCTGACATGAACTGTGAACAAGGACTGAACATTCAGCTTGGACTGAACATTCAGCTTGGACTGAACAATGAGCATTGAATGAGTATTGAACTTGGACTGAACAATCAGCAAGGACTGAACAATGAGCATGGAATGAACAATGAACATGGACTTAACAGTATGCTTGGACAGAACATTGAGCTTGGACTGAATAATTCCCCCCCCCCTTCCCCATTTTCCTTCCTGTCCTCCCTCCCCTTCATCCCATACCCTCCCTGTCCCCCCCCTTTCACTTGACCCACCATCCCTCACACCAGTATCCCCTGAGACCCTGTTATCCACCTCACAGGTCCTCACACCCATGGAACAGCTTCCCCCACCAGCAGAACACTCACCAAGGAGGTGATATGAGAAAGGACAGAAGAAAGTGAGCCTCAATGCAATGTATACTAACACAGATGGAATTACAAATAAAGCAAATAAACATGGAGAATGGGTACTAGAGGAAAACTCAGACATGACAGCACTCACAGAAACAAAACTAACGAAAACCATAACAAATGCAGTGTTCCCTCAGGACTATTATGTTATGAGGAAAGAGAGAGATGGAAGAGGTGGTAGTGGTGTAGCTCTGCTGGTAAGAAAAGGCTGGGAATTTGAGGAGATGGTTATTCAGGGCTGGGAAGGTTTCAGTGACTACATAACAGGTACCATAACAACTTGGGGACAAAAAATTATAGTCGTAGTCATATATAATCCACCACTAAATGACAGAAGACCCAGACAGGAATATGATAGAAACAACATGGCCACCATTAACATAATAGAGAGAGCAGCTTCTGTCGCTAGCAGGAATGGATCTGGATTACTAATCATGGGAGACTTCAACCTCGGGAAGATAGTAGGGGAGAACAGAGACCCGCATGGAGGGTCTCTGTTCTCGCAGAAACATGGAGAGCTAAGCTGCTGGACGTGGCAACAAGAAACTTCTAGGCCAGAACATCAAGGAACCAACAGGAATGAGAGAAGATGAACCAGCCATGCTTGATCTGATATTTATCTTAAATGAATGGGATACAAGGGAAGTTAAGATGGAAGCACCCTTGGGAATGAGTGATAACAGTGTATTGAACTTTGAATACCTGTTAGAACTAGGAATTATCTCCCCCAAAAAAGAACTAGGAAACAAAAGGCTGGCATACCGAAAGGGGAATTGTGAGGAGATGAGAAGTTTCCTAAGGGAAATACCTTGGTACACAGACCTCAGAGCTAAGTCTGTACACGATATAATGGACTATGTCATCCAAAAGTGTCAGGGGGCAGTAAGCAGATACATCCCGGCCCAAAAGAAAAAATCCGAGAAGCAAAAGAAGAATCCATGGTATAATAGGGCATGTATGGAAGCAAAGAAACTGAACAAAATCCGAGAAGCAAAGTGTAATAAAGTTGGGGCGAAGAGGGAGAACGGCCTATTGACATAGCTCGAGTACATTGGGAAGTTTTGTAAAACCCTGGTTTGTGTCTCGGAGATACTTCAGGATCCAGTAAATTCAGTAGAACTTCAGTTTCAATTCTTTTACCATGTCGTAGCTCAGTCGATTAAGGCAGCGTCTGGGATGCTCTTGGACGCAGGTTCGAATCCTCGTCCGGCCCTTGTGGATTTGTTCGGTCCAATCCTGTTTCTGATATTCGTAAACGATCTCCCTGAGGGTATAGACTCATTCCTCTCAATGTTTGCTGACGATGCCAAAATTATGAGAAGGATTAAGACAAAGTACGACTGCTTTAGGTTTCAAAAAGACCTAGACAAACTGAAGGAATGGTCGAATAAATGGTTGTTAGAATTTAACCCAAGCAAATGTAATGTAATGAAGATAGGTGTAGGGAGCAGGAGGCCAGTTACAAGATTTCATTTGGGAGTTGAAATTCTTCAATTGTCAGAGAGAGAAAAAGACCTGGGGTTGGATATCACGCCAGACCTATCCCCTGAAGCCCATATCAAGAGGATAACATCAGTAGCATATGCCAGGATGGCTAACATAAGAACGGCATTTAGACACTTGTGTAAGGAATCATTTAGAACTCTGTATACCACCTATGTCAGACCAATCCTGGAGTATGTAGCCTCAGCATGGAGTCCATATCTAGTCAAGCATAAGACTAAACTGGAAAATGTTCAAAGGTTTGCCACCAGAGTAGTAACCGGGCTAAGAGGAATGACGTACGAGGAGAGACTACGGGAATTAAACCTCACGTCTCTGGAACACAGAAGAGTTAGAAGGGACATGATCACCACGTACAAGATTGTCAGAGGAATTGACAGGATAAATAAAGACCGGCTATGTAACAAAAGGGGCACACGCACTAGGGGGACACAGGTGGAAATTGAGGGCCCAAATGAGCCACAGAGATATAAGACACAATTTTCTTCGTGTCGGAGTGGTTGACAAATGGAATGCATTATGCAGTGATGTGGTGTAGGCTGACTCCATACACAATTTCAAGTGTAGATATGATAGAGCCCAATAGGCTCAGGACCTGTACACCAATTGATTGACAGTTGAGAGGCGGGACCAAAGAGTCAGAACTCAAACCCCGCACGCACAAATAAGTGAGTACACTCTGTGTGTGTGTGTGTCTGTGTTCAGGGGCTGGTTGGCTGAGTGGATAGCGCTCTAAACTCGTGGACTTAGGGACCGGGGTTCGATCCCCGCACCCGGTGGAGACAGATGGGCAGAGTTTCCTTAACCCTGATGCGACTGTTACCTAGCAGTAAATAGGTACCTGGGAGTTAGACAGCTCCCTCGGGCTGCTTCGTGGTGGTATGTGTGTGAGGAAAAAAATAGTTAATAGTTAGCAACAGTTGATTGATTGACAGTTGAGATGCGGGCCGAAAGAGCAGAGCTCAACCCGTGCAAGCAAAACTGGTGAATATACACACACACACACACACACCAGTTATATGTAGAACTAAGCTGGTTGAACGTGGCATCAAGAAACTTTCTAAGCGAACATATCAAGGGACCGAAAAGAATGAGAGGAGTGGATGAACCAGCTATGTTTGAACTGATATTCACCCTGAATGAGTCGGATATAAGGGAAGTTAAGTTGGAAGCTCCCCTGGGAATGAGTGACTACAGTGTACTGATATTTGAGACCCAAAAGTGTCCGGAGGCAGTAAACAGGTTTATCCCACCCAAAAGGGAAAAATGAGAAGCAAAAGAGGAATTCGTGGTTTAAAAGGGCATATATGGAAGCAAAGGATCTAAACAAAAGGACGTGGAGGAACTTCTAAAATAACATAAAACAGAAAGCAGAGAGAGATACCACAGTGCCACGATTGAAGATGTCAGTGTGAGAAGAGAGGCAGTATGAAAATGATATAGCAAACAAAGCCAAGGTCGAACCAAAGCTACTCCATAGTCACATCAGGAAGAAAACAACAGTGAAAGCACAGGTGACGAAAATTAAAACAGGCGAGGACAGGTATACAGAGAATGACAAAGAGGTGTGTGAAGAACTTAACAAGAGGTTCCAGGAGGTCTTCACAATAGAACAAGGTGAGGTCACTGCGCTAGGAGAGGAGGCAGTAAACCAGGCGGCCTTTTAGGAGTTCGAAATTATCAGAGATGAGGTTAAGAGGCATCTATTGGATCATGAGGAAAGATGTTGGTCCGGACAGAATCTCATCATGGGTATTGAATGAGTGTACAGAAGCACTTTGCTTGCCACTCTCCATGGCGTATAGTTGGTCACTGAAGATGGGAGACCTACCAGAAATATTGAAGGCGGCTAAGGTAGTCCCAATATACATTAAAGGCGACAGGCAAGAGGCACTGAACTACAGGCCAGTGTCCTTAACTAGTATACCATGGAAAATTATGGAGAAGATCGTGACAAAAAAAACTAGTAGCACATCTGGAGAGAAGGGACTTCGTGACTCGCCATTAACACTGATTCAGGGAGGGTAAATCTTGCCTCTCAGGGTTAAAATAATTCTACGATCATATGACAAAGATTAATCAAGAAAGGAAGTTTATGCAGACTGCATTTTCTTGGACTGTCGGAAACCCTTTGGCATAGTACCAAATAAAAGGCTGGTGAATAAGTTGGAGAAACAGGCAGGAGTAAATGGTTAGGTGCTCCAGGGGATAAGGGAGAACCCAAGCAATAGGAAGCAGAGAGTCACTGTGAAGGGTTAAGTGTCAAGACGGCGTGAAGTCACAAGCGGAGTCCCACAGGGCTCTGTACTCAGCCCTATCCTGTTTTTGATATACGTAATTGATCTTCCAGAAGGAATAGACTCATTCCTCTCAATATTTGCAGATGATGCCAAAATTATGAGAAGAATTAAAACAGAGGAGGACAGCTTGAAGCTTCAATAACCCCGGACAGACTGAAGGAACGGTTGTTAGAGTTTAACACGAGCAAATGCAATGTAATAAAGATAGGTGTAGGGAGCAGGAGGCCAAATACAAGGTACCATTTGAGACATAAAATTCTTCAAGAATCAGAAAGAGATACAAAGACCTGTGGGTTAATATGACATTAGACCTGTTCCCCGAAGCTCATATCAAAAGGATATCATCAGTGGCATATGCCATGTTGGCTAATATAATAACTGCCTTTAGAAACTTGTGTAAAGAATCTTTCAGAACCTAGTATTCCACTAATGTCAGAGCAATCCTGGAGTATGCAGTTCTAGCATGAAGTCTATATCTCATCAAAAATAAGATTAAATTGCTGAAGGTTCAGAGGTTTGCCAACAGACTAATACTGGACATGATTGGTATGAGCTATGAGGAAAGACTATGGAAACTAAACATCACGTCGCTGGAAGACAGAAGAATTAGAGGAGAAATGATCACTACATACAAGATTATGAGAGGCATTGATAATCGTAGATAAAGATATTTTCGATAAAATAGTAGTAGTAGTAAAGTAGATAGTAGATAAAGCCATTTATCTACCTCTATCAAAGATCATAAAATATATAACATTTAACAATATTTAACTCGCGGGGAATACGCACTAGGAGACACAGGTGGAAACTGAGTACCCACATGAGCCACAGAGACATTAGAAAGAACTTTTTTTGGGTTAGAATAGTTAACTAATGGAAATGCATTAGGAAGTGATGTAGTGGAGGCTGACTCCATACACAGTTTCAAATGTAGATAAGATCGACTGGTGGCTGAGCAGACTGCACTCGAGATTCGTAGTCCTATGGACCGGGGATCGATCCCCGGCGATGGCGGAAACAAATAGGCTGAGTTTCTTTCACCCTGTTACTAGTAGTAAATAGGTACCTGGGAGTTAGACAACTGTTACTGGCTGCTGCCTGGGTGTGTTTGTGTGTGTGTGAATAAAAAAAATATCGTTAATTGAACACTTTAGAGGAAGGCCGAAAGAGCCAGAGCTTAACCCCCGCAAGCACAACTAGATGAGTACACTCACAAACAGTAATACACATTACACCTGAGACTCTTTGGAATCCGGTACAGTTTCAGACACTCGAGAGATGTAACTGTACCAAGTTGTTCATAACTCATACAGAACAATGCAAATTAAAATAGTTATTTAGAGAGAGAGAGAGAGAGAGAGAGAGCGAGAGAGAGAGAGAGAGAGAGAGAGAGAGAGAGAGAGAGAGAGAGAGGAGAGAGAGAGAGAGGAGAGAGAGAGAGAGAGAGAGAGAGAGAGAGAGAGAGAGAGAGAGAGAGAGAGAGAGAGAGAGAGAGAGAGAGAGAGAGAGAGAGAGAGAGAGAGAGAGAGAGAGAGGACAGAGAGAGAGAGAGAGAGAGAGAGAGAGAGAGAGAGAGAGAGAGAGAGAGAGAGAGAGAGAGAGAGAGAGAGAGAGAGAGAGAGAGAGAGAGAGAGAGAGAGGACAGAGAGAGAGAGAGAGAGAGAGAGAGAGAGAGAGAGAGAGAGAGAGAGAGAGAGAGAGAGAGAGAGAGAGAGAGAGAGAGAGAGAGAGAGAGAGAGAGAGAGAGAGAGAGATGGTATCTAAGCAGAGCAACAAACAGGGGTGATCGCAGCTGATTCGCCTGCGGGAGAGGCGGGTAGTAGAGAGGAATAGGGGGGAGGGGGAGGAAGCGGGGGGGGTGGGGGAAATAGAGAGGGGGTAGAAAATTGTCGGTGCAGGATGATGAGAAGGGGAGGAAGGAGGGGGGGGGGATTGTTTAGGAGGTAGTTTGGGAGGAGTGGTTCGGAACAATTGGTAGAGGAGGAGATACGGTGGGGGGGGCTGTGGGAGGCTGGTGTGGGGTGCATGAGGGGGGGGAGGGGAGGGGAGGGGAGGGGAGGGGAGGGGAGGGGAGGGGGAGGGGTTCCATGAGTGTTCAGTGCAACACGGAGAAAAACCTTGAATATGAGGGAGATACCAGAAACACCTAATCAGCAGACATAGCTCTTTTACACACGAGTGGCACAGCACCCGCTCAACACCACTCATATAGACACCCAGCACTAACACCACACACATATAGACAGCCCGCACTAACACTACGCATAATTAAAGTTATCGAAAGGATGATCAGGAATCAGATCTGCTGCTCTATGGAGAACAATGGACTTCACCACCCAGGTCAGTATGGATTGAGAGCGGGAAGAGCATGTTTTTTGCAAGTACTCAACCACTGTGAGGTACTCAACAAAATCACGGAAGAATCAGAAGAAAAACAAGATGCAAATGTTGAATACATAGACTCCGCAAAGTTCATAAATTTGATCATTACTAGGCCATAAAATGAGATCAAAAGGAGTAACTGGTAAATAGGGCGATGAATTCTTAATTTAATTTCAAACAGATTGCAAAGAGTAACAGCCAATCAAATCAAATCAAGTACAAGCAGATTGAAAAGCTCTGTACCGCAGGGTACAGAGCTTGCAACATTGTTTTTTCCAGACTTTGATATCAGATACAGACAAAATACAAGTCACAGTTTCATTTCATCCATTGCACACGATATAACAATCACCTAGAAAATTACTTCTGTACAAGTCATTGTAAAAATTACAAGCCAATATTAATAAAGTCTTCGATTGGGCAACATAAAATAACATGATGTTTAACAGTAATAAATGCCAGGTACGTAAGTACGGTAGAAATGGAGGACTTAAACGATACACAGGGTCAAAGACTCCATCTGATCTACTCATAGAAGGAAATCCACATGTAACGGATTGGGTAATAATTATATCTGACGACCTGACGTTTAATAAACATAACCAAGCAAATATAGCGTCAGCCAGGAAATGATTTAACAACTTTAAAGTCCAAGGATTACACAGTAATGATCATATTATTCTTCACTCTGGCGGTGTCCAGCTCGGTACTCGCTTCCCCCCTTCACGACGGGAGAGATTGCTGAAATAGAGGGAATACAGAGGACATATACGGCACACATCAACACGGTAGAGCACCTAAAATCCTTGGGACCGCCTCAAAGCTCTCGAAATGTACTCTCTGGAAAGGAGACGAGAAAGGTATCAAATAATATATCCATGGAACATACTGGAGAGCCAGGTGCCGAATTAGCACATTGAAGCAACAACACGCTGGAGCGACCGACATGATAGGAATTACGGAATAAAACCAGTGATGAAGAGAGGTGCCATAGACACCATCAGAGAACGCTGTACGGACATCAGAGGTCCACGGCTGCTCAACACCCTCCCAGCAAGCATGTGGAATGTTGCCGGAACAAAAGTGGACCTCAAGAAAAACTTAAACACGTTGCTGCAAGAAGTGCCGGACCAACCGGATTATAGTGGATATGTGGGCCTGCGGGACGCTCCAAGCAACAGCCTGTTGGACCAAGTTATCGTAAAGTAAGCCTGGGCCCGGGCCGGGTTTGGGGAGTAGAAGAGCTCCAAGAAGCCATCCCAGGTATGCTATGATAAGGGTAAGGTGAGGTACACTGGAGGTACCGTGAGGTAAGGTGGGGTACGCTGGAGGTACCGTGAGGTTAGGTAGGTTATACGGAGGAGCCAACAGCCAGGTGGCTGTTGGTCAAGTATCTGGAGTGTTTTCAACACTCTTATATGTCATTAGTCATTAGTTTAGATGGTTGAGGCGGGTGTGTGTGTGTGTGTGTTTTAGGCGCCAACCTGTTTCCAAAACGAGTTCCATAATCATGTGTGCTTCTTATGATGGGAGCGTGGAGATTTCTCTGGTGGCCGAGAGGGGACACCAGCTCCATCCCTCTTTTTGGCTTCCTATAATATCATATTCTCGAGATATGATATCATTGGGAGCTGCAGTGAAGGTGTGCAGGCACTTGTGTAGATGCCCTGATATACGTGCAGGTCAACCGTTGACCAGAGGTTTGGCCTGCAGCCCAATATCCGTCGCAGTCGCGTCACAACCAAATGGTCCCTAGTTTGATTCCCGGTGACATGTTTGGGTACGTTTCCCAGCGGTTGGTGGGTGTGATCACCTAGCGGTAACTGGACAAGGTCAGGCAACTGACCTTCCTCGACCCTGTTGGGGAGGGTCGGACGCTGGCCAGGCGGGACCTGGATAGGCCTACTCAGGTCTCTCGTCTTTTCCCTGACAACATTCTGAAAAGTCTGATTGTAAATCATTGCATCAGATGGATTATGTTGAGGTCTCACTGGATTTGTGGCCCTGTCTTGTATTTTGTGGCTCTGTCTTGTATTTTGTGGCCCTGTCTTGTATTTTGTGGCCCTGTCTTGTATTTTGTGGCCCTGTGTTGTATTTTGTGGCTCTGTCTTGTATTTTGTGGCCCTGTCTTGTATTTTGTGGCCCTGTGTTGTATTTTGTGGCTCTGTCTTGTACTTTGTGGCTCTGTCTTGTATTTTGTGGCTCTGTCTTGTACTTTGTGGCTCTGTCTTGTATTTTGTGGCCCTGTCTTGTATTTTGTGGCCCTGTCTTGTATTTTGTGGCCCTGTCTTGTATTTTGTGGCCCTGTCTTGTATTTTGTGGCCCTGTCTTGTATTTTGTGGTTCTGTCTTGTATTTTGTGGCCCTGTCTTGTATTTTGTGGCCCTGTCTTGTATTTTGTGGCCCTGTCTTGTATTTTGTGGCCCTGTCTTGTATTTTGTGGCTCTGTCTTGTATTTTGTGGCTCTGTCTTGTATTTTGTGGCTCTGTCTTGTATTTTGTGGCTCTGTCTTGTACTTTGTGGCTCTGTCTTGTATTTTGTGGTTCTGTCTTGTATTTTGTGGCTCTGTCTTGTATTTTGTGGCTCAGTCTTGTATTTTGTGGCTATGTCTTGTATTTTGTGGCTCAGTCTTGTATTTTGTGGCTCTGACTTGTATTTTGTGGCCCTGTAGTGTACTGTGTCTGGCAGGGGTTGGTTAGTCAGAGGTCAACACTCTCAAAGTAACGATGAGAACTCCACTACCAATCTATAATATCTAGAGTTCAGGACTCCTGAACACTACTCTCCACCACGGCGACGCGCGACATGCAAATCCCTTCCCAGCGCACTTGGCAACAATGGCACCACCAAAGAGTGTTCACCAGCACTGAACAGATAAAAAACGGTACCAAATACCAAACGCCATCACTAAATGGCACCAGCTAACATTAACAAACGTTAAATGGCAGAAAAAAAATAAGCTTGTAATGTACGCAGATAAAACGTGGCGGTGTGGGCATCTTCCCACGGGAGCGTCGACCACAGGGGCGGCCAGCCACCACCAGCAAAAACCGCCATTATGGAGAAACCAACTTTTACTTCTAGTTTTCTTGTGACTTGAGCAAGAAAAGCCCGATGCCACTCAGCTCATTATCCCATGTCACTCTCCTTTCTCGCGTGGGTGTGGGAACTGTGTGGGAGAATGGAGTGCTGCTAGAATGTGTGGGAGATGGTGCAGTGGGGTGAGTGAGGTGATAGAGGGGGGGGGGGGCCAGTGAGGGGAACGCCTCTGGGTGAGGAATGAGGGGAAGCCATGAAGGTGTGGGGTGTGTTGACGGTGTTCGGAATGTTAGATATTGTCGTACGGGAGTTATGTTGCTACTTGCTATGTGGTGTTGGGGGTGTGGGACTGTGGTGGTGTGGGAGTGTGGGGGTGTGGGGCAGTGGTGGTGTGGGGCTGTGGTGGTGTGGGAGTGTGGGGCTGTGGTGGTGTGGGGCTGTGGTGGTGTGGGAGTGTGGGGGTGTGGGGTTGTGGTGGTGTGGGGCTGTGGTGATGTGGAGCTGTGGTGGTGTGGGAGTGTGGGGGTGTGGGGCTGTGGTGGTGTGGGGCTGTGGTGGTGTGGGAGTGTGGGGGTGTGGGGCTGTGGTGGTGTGTGACTGTGGGGGTGTGGTGGTGTGGGGCTGTGGTGGTGTGGGAGTGTGGGGGTGTGATGATGTGGGGCTGTGGTGGTGTGGGAGTGTGGGGGTGTGGTGGTGTGGGACTGTGGTTGTGTGGGAGTGTTCTGGTGTGGAGCTCTGGTGGTGTGGGAGTGTGGAAGTGTGGGATTGTGGTGGTCTGGGAGTGTGGGGTGTGGGGCTGTGGTGGTGTGGGAGTGTGGGGGTGTGGGGCTGTGGTGGTGTGGAAGTGTGGTGGTGTGGGGCTGTGGGGGTGTGGGAGTGTGGGGTGTGGGGCTGTGGTGGTGTGGGGCTGTGGAGGTGTGGGACTGTGGTGGTGTGGGAGTGTGAGGGTGTGGGGCTGTGATGGTGTGGGAGTGTTCTGGTGTGGGATTGTGGTGGTGTGGGAGTGTTCTGGTGTGGAGCTCTGGTGGTGTGGGAGTGTGGAAGTGTGGGATTGTGGTGGTCTGGGAGTGTGGGGTGTGGGGCTGTGGTGGTGTGGGTGTGTGGGGGTGTGAGGCTGTGGTGGTGTGGGAGTGTGGTGGTGTGGGGCTGTGGTGGTCTGGGAGTGTGGTGGTGTGGGACTGTGGTGGTGTGGGAGTGTGGGGTGTGGTGATGTGGGAGTATGGGGGTGTGGGGCTGTGGTGGTGTGGGGCTGTGGTTGTGTGGGAGTGTGGGGTGTGGTGATGTGGGAGTATGGGGGTGTGGGGCTGTGGTGGTGTGGGAGTGTGGGGTGTGGTGGTGTGGGAGTATGGGGGTGTGGGGCTGTGGTGGTGTGGGAGTGTGGTGGTGTGGGGCTGTGGTTGTGTGGGAGTGAGGGGTGTGGTGGTGTGGGAGTATGGGGGTGTGGGGCTGTGGTGGTGTGGGAGTGTGGGGTGTGGTGGTGTGGGAGTATGGGGGTGTGGGGCTGTAGTGGTGTGGGAGTGTGGGGTGTGGGGCTGTGGTGGTGTGGGGCTGTGGTGATGTGGGAGTGTGGGGTGTGGGGCTGTGGTGGTGTGGGAGTGTGGGGGTGTGGGGCTGTGGTTGTGTGGGAGTGTAGGACTGTGGTGGTGTGGGAGTGTGGTGGTGTGGGGCTGTGGTGGTGTGGGAGTGTGGGGGTGTGGGGCTGTGGTGGTGTGGGAGTGTAGGACTGTGGTGGTGTGGGAGTGTGGTGGTGTGGGGCTGTGGTGGTGTGGGAGTGTGGGGGTGTGGGGCTGTGGTGGTGTGGGAGTGTGGGGGTGTGGGACTGTGGTGGTGTGGGAGTGTGGTGGTGTGGGGCTGTGGTGGTGTGGGAGTGTGGGGGTGTGGGACTGTGGTG
>NC_091182.1:23742452-23744952 GCF_040958095.1 Procambarus clarkii
CTCACACTGCCCAGTTGTCATGAGTACACACTAGCTCTTGAGCCGCTGTGACTCCCCGCACTCTCCTTACTGTGGGATGATCTCTCAATCTCCCTTAGTTATAGTCCACTATCATCTAAGTTACAGTTCTCTCTCTCTCTCTCTCTCTCTCTCTCTCTCTCTCTCTCTCTCTCTCTCTCTCTCTCTCTCTCTCTCTCTCTCTCTCTCTCTCTCTCTCTGTCTCTCTCTGTCTCTCTCTCTCTGTCTCTCTCTCGCGCCAGGAAGTCTCACAGGGAGTAGACAAAAGCCAGCTAACAAATATAACATTTACTACATAAGAACATACACAATATACATATGGGAATAGTTATAAAACAATGCAACCTCTTAGGCTGCTACCAACTGATAACACTTCAAAATCGCCTTATGTCTCCAGCCTATAACTGAATCAAGCTGCTGTTTAAACTTCATCCTTCTGCTCCCTTCTCTGCTTTAGGCTGCAATACATCTTACATAAAATATTCACATATTTCCTAATCTACATAAAAATCGTCAATCTTTCACCTTGCACACTGCCTTTGATGCCAAAAAACATAATCAAGTACTGTCTTAAACCTCAAAGTGTTCGAACTATCCTCTGTTTTATTCTTCGAGGTCCACTATCAAATACATCTATCTGGGTCCTCAAGATAAGGTTAGGGACTCCATGCAGCTCCTCCAATCTGCTGCATCTGAAGTCCTCCTCGAATGTCAGTGAAACTCTCTCATACAGCTTCACACAAAAGACGTGTGGCTTCCTACACTACTTGAAGATTCACTATGTTCATGGAGTTCCACTCCTCACTGGATGTCCTACTCCACCTTGCAGTTTATTTCCCACTTGGAGTTCGTACCAGAGGAAGAGTGTATGCTGAAGTTCCTTCACTATTTTCTCCCACACAAACCTGCAAATCCACCACCATGCTAATATAAAGTGTTTTCCTAACAAAATATAAATAAATGTATTCACAGCAAATAAACTCCTCCACCCGACATCCTTTCAAACATTACAGCACCGCCGGGATGGGTCCTCCCCCATCCTGGGAGCGTCCACCTTGGAACATATCTTGACACATGGCTGGAGCCACTGCCGGCCGCGACACTGGAGGGCTTCCCTCCCTCAGTCATCCACTGAACTCCCTCAAGAGAAGATGTACCACTCCTCCCTTCAGCGTGTTCACTAACTTAAATTTCCTATTTCATTTCAATGGCTCAATACAATTTCTACCCTATATATACATATGTTCACTATGATCGCTGGGCACACAATCCAACACTGGTAGGTAATCTAACAAACTATTAAACAGGCTTACCGCAGGGATTTCTAACGCCTGGGCGCTCAGGCCCTGGTCCTCAACTATGACGCTCACACAGGCCGCCCCAAAAAATCACTATAGAACTGCTTCACAAGGCTTCTTCAAGTCCTGACTTGAGTACACGAAGTCGCCCAACAGGCTCCACAAGAGAAACACCTGCTTACTTCCTTCCTCTTGAAAAAGCAACACAATTAGAGTTCCACAACGACCCGACCAACACTCACTTCCAAGGGTCCTCTAATTGTCTGAATCACAGAGAAATGGTGTACTATGTGCCCAACAGCTTCCTCACACTTGCGAACAAGCAGCCTTCGCTCCACCACTAACACAGGCAACTATATTCTTCATCCTTCCTGAGAAATCAACGAAGTACGACCTTCGTTGATTAATCGACGCGCAATTTAATATTCTCGTTTTCTAGAGAAAATTGCGACGTGTTCTATCTTTTATTGTACAACTAAAATAATTTAAGGAAATTTATATTAAAGGTTAATAGGTATTGTTACGTCTAGGCCGGAAGATAAACAATCTTCGTCCACTCATGGTTTATTCTCAACAACAACAATCATGTTACATATATGTTACATAACTTACTATTTACAAGGTAATAAACAAAAGAGCATCTGTTCCAAACACGCTACTCTTAACGTTTGTAGCACACACACACACACACACACACACACACACACACACACACACACACACACACACACACACACACACACACACACACACACCATAACTTACTGTAGAGTTGATAACTAACTGTACAAAAGTTGGAGCAACAGGCAGGAGTAAAAGGTAAGGTGCTCCAGTGGATTTGGGAACATCTAAGCAACAGGAAACAGCGAGTAACTGTGAGAGGATCGAGAAGAGATGATCCTCTTTACCTGGACCCATCCTGTTTCTCATATATGTAAATGATCTTCCAGAGGGTATAGACTCATTCCTCTCAATGTTTGCTGATGATGCAAAAATTATGAGAAGAATCAAGACAGATGAAGATTGACAGAGACAACAGGATGACCTGGAGAAACGGGAAGAATGGTCTAGAAAATGGCTGCTAAAGTTCAACTCAGGAAAGTGTAAAGTAATAAAATTAGGCGAAGGGAGCAGAAGGCTGAACATAAGGTACCATCTGAAAGGTGAAATCCTGCAATAGTCAA
>NC_091182.1:23749952-23842452 GCF_040958095.1 Procambarus clarkii
CGACAAGGAAGTGTGTGAGGAACTGAATAAGAAATTCCAAGAGATCTTCACCTTAGAGCAAGGAGAAATCCCAGAGATAAGAGAGGGAATAGCTAACCAGGAACCACTGGAAGAGTTTGAGATTACCAGCGGGAAAGTAAGGAAGTGTTTACTAGAGTTGGATGTGACAAAGGCTATAGGCCCAGATGGAATCTCCCCTTAGATACTAAAGGAAGGAGCAGAAGAACTGTTCCTACCACTCTCCATAGTGTATAACAAATCTCTGGCAACAGGGGAACTGCCAGAAATTTGGAAAGCAGCTAACGTAGTCCCGATATACAAGAAAGGGGATAGACAGGAGGCACTGAATTACAGGCCAGTGTCCCTAACCTGCATACCATGCAAGCTGATGGAGAAGATTGTGCGAAAAAAGCTAGTGGAGCACCTGGAGCGAAAGAACTTTGTAACACAGCATCAACATGGATTCAGGGATGGCAGGTCCTGCCTCACAGGGTTACTTGAATTCTACGACCAGGCAACAAAAATAAGGCAAGAAAGAGAAGGGTGGGCAGACTGCATATTTTTGGATTGTCAGAAAGCCTTTGAAACAGTGCCACACAAGAGGCTAGTGAAAAAACTGGAGATGCAGGATGGAGTGAAAGGGAAGGTACTCCGTTGGATACAGGAGTACCTAAGCAACAGGAGACAACGAGTCAGTGTGAGGGGTGAAGTCTCAGATTAGCGAGACGTTACGAGTGGAGTCCCGCAGGGGAGCCGGTCGGCCGAGCGGACAGCACACTGGACTTGTGATCCTGTGGTCCCGGGTTCGATCCCGGGCGCCGGCGAGAAACAATGGGCAGAGTTTCTTTCACCCTATGCCCCTGTTACCTAGCAGTAAAATAGGTACCTGGGTGTTAGTCAGCTGTCACAGGCTGCTTCCTGGGGGTGGAGGCCTGGTCGAGGACCGGGCCGCGGGGACACTAAAGCCCCGAAATCATCTCAAGATAAACTCAAGATAGGAGTCAGTCCTTGGACCTATACTGCTTCTGATATATGTAAATGATCTTCCAGAGGGTATAGAATCGTTTCTCTCAATGTTTGCCGATGATGCAAAAATTATGAGGATTTAAACTGAGGACGATAGTAGGAGGCTACAAGATGACCTCGAAAGACTGAGTGAATGGTCCAACAAATGGCTGTTGAAGTTCAACCCGAGTAAATGCAAAGTAATGAAACTTGGCAGTGGAAACAGGAGGCCAGACACAGGATACAGAATAGGAGATGAAGTACTTAATGAAACGGACAGAGAGAAAGATCTAGGAGTTGATATCACACCAAACCTGTCTCCTGAAGCCCACATAAAAAGAATAACGTCTGCGGCATATGGGAGGCTGGCTAACATCAGAACAGCGTTCAGGAACATGTGTAAGGAATCATTCAGAATCTTGTACACCACATATGTAAGACCAATCCTGGAGTATGCGGCCCCAGCATGGAGCCCGTATCTTGTCAAGCACAAGACGAAGCTGGAAAAAGTCCAGAGGTATGCCACTAGACTAGTCCCAGAACTAAGAGGCATGAGTTACGAGGAAAGGCTGCGGGAAATGCACCTTACGACACTGAAAGACAGAAGAGTAAGGGGAGACATGATCACAACCTACAAAATCCTCAGAGGAATTGACCGGGTAAACAAGGATAAACTATTCAACACTGGAGGGACGCGAACAAGGGGACACAGGTGGAAACTGAGTACCCACATGAGCCACAGAGACGTTAGAAGGAACTTTTTCAGTGTCAGAGTAGTTAGTAAATGGAATGCACTAGGAAGTGATGTGGTGGAGGCTGACTCCATATACAGTTTCAAATGTAGATATGATAGAGCCTAGTAGGCTGAGGTATCTGTACACCAGTTGATTGACAGTTGAGAGGCGGGACCAAAGAGCCAAAGCTCAACCGCCGCAAGCACAAATAGGTGAGTACAAATAGGTGAGTACAAATAGGTGAGTACACACACACACACACACACACACACACACACACACACACACGGACAGAGTGACATACTGGAAGATGAAGATAGTCTGACATTTGCATACCATCAGATTAACAAGCATGACAAGCAGACAGATTGTCAGATTAACTGAGGCAGAAACAGACAATAACTGCACCAGAGCACCACAGGGCACTGCTACAAGTGCACGAGGTGGGTATTATGCTGGTTGAGTCCGGGGGAACAACCACTACCACAACCACCACCCTCACCACCACCCCCACCACAACCTCCACCACCACCACCACAACTACCACCCCCACCACAACCTCCACCACCACCACCACCTCCACCACAACCACCACCCCCACCACAATCTCCACCACCACCACCACAACCACCACCACAATCACCTCCATAACCGCCGCGATGGAACAACCACCACCACCACCAACACAACCTCCACCACCACAACCACCACCACAATCCCCTCCATTACCGCCACGATGGAACAGCCATCACCACTACTTGGAAACCACTACCACCACGCAGGAACCACCACTACTACCACGCGGAAGCCTCCACCAGTATAGCCTGATAGCTGGGTAGACAGCGCTTTGTGCTCGTAATCCTAGGGTCCGGGTTCGATCCCCGGTGTTGGCAAAAACAAAATAGGGAAAGTTACTTTCACCCTGACGCTCCTGTTACCTAGCAGTAAATAGGTACCTGGGAGTTTCCTGTAGACTGGGGCAGCTGTTACAGGCTGCTTACTGGGGGTTTGTGTGTGTGTGATTTTTTTCAACCCCCGCAAGGAGAATTAGGTGAATACCACCACCACCACCACCACGTTAGAATTATCACCACCACATGGAACCACAACCACCACCACGCAGGAACCACAACAACCACCACCACGTGGGAACCACCACCACATGGGAACCACTACCACGTGGGAACCACCACCACCACAACCGCCACCATCACCACGCAGGAACCACCAAAACGACACACGGGAACCACCACCACCACCACATGGAAACCACCACAGTAGTGGTTACCAAACTTGCTTACTGACATGATTTGATATGCTACATCTGAAATATGACTGATTCAAACTTTAATGAAATTGAATAAAATTAACGAAGATGTGAGAGGGGGTTAGGGCGGGGACAGGAGCTAGAGTTCGTTAACTGCTTTGATTTATTGTACTACGTCTGATATATGACTGTTTAAAATTGGGCTAAAATTGGGCTAATAGTAGCGAAAATGCGGTCTTGGACAAATTTGGGTCTTAAACTGGACTCCAATGAAAATTGCTCTGAAAATGGACTCTGAATATTTTTGGTCTTAAACTGGACTCTGACATTATTTGAATTTCCACCATAAGAACTCTTTAAGAACTCAGCAGTGATTTTTTGGTCTAAAATGGTCTCTGTTCAATTTGGTCTCAAACTGCACTCTGATTAATTTAAGTCTTCAAACGGATTCTGACTAATTGTCGATCTTTACCTGGACTATGACGAATTTTAGATCTTAAATGAACTCTGATGAATTTTTGTCTTTTACTGGACTGACGAATTTTGGGCATAAAAAGGTCTCTTGATAATTTTTGGTCCTTACTGGTCTTTTTACTGGACTCTGTCTTATTTTGGTCTGCGACTGGACCCTGATGGATTTCTGTCTGCAACTGGTCTCTGTCAAATTTCGGTCTTAAAACGGATTCTGCATAATTTTTGGTCTGAAAATGGTCCTGTTAAATTTTGGGCATAAACTGGTCTCTGACTAATTTTCGGTCTTAAATGGATTCTGAAGAAAATTGGCCTTCAAATGGTCTCTGAATAATTTTTGGTCTTTTACATGTGAAACAGCTGTAAATGGGTATAAAAACTAAAACTTACTGCTAAGATGTCTATTTTCCTTAACAAAACTTTGATGACAATATTCTCTGAAAATGGTATTTTTTTAATAATTTCGGTCTTAAAATCGTAAATAAACTTCTATGATTATATGAACTCTGAAATATTTTCCTAAAACTGAACTCTGAAAAATTTTGAATTTCTCCCATAAGAACTCTTTAACTCCGAAGTAATAGTTTTCGGTCTGAATTTTTCCGATAAGAAACCTTCAACAAACTTCTATGAACATATTCTCCGAAAATGGTCTTTGAAAATTTCGGTCTTTAACTTTGAAAATAATTATCAGGAAACCTGACAGTCCAGTGACAAATAGGAAATTTACCTGGAACTCCCGACACGTCAGCCACAAATGGCCCCCCAAAATTACATTTTTCGCTGGCTTGTCATCCCTACTTCTACCCCGACTTTTTCTATAACAAACTTCTATGATCACGGAAATTATTTGGCCTTAAACGAATGTGACAGAACGGTAAGCATATCTCTGAAACAATTTATCAGGAAACCCGACATAACAAACGCGAGTGTTATAATTTACCTGGTACCCTTGGCGCCTCACTCGGGACTGGCCCAATTTACCTCGAACCCCCGGCGTCATATGGAGGACTGGCCTCCTCCAAAAACATCCTCGCTGCGCCGCCATCCCCTCTACTCTCCACCACCACTTGGAAACCACCATCACCAGTTGGAAACTACAACCTCCACAACCACATCACGCGGGAACCACCACCACCACCAACGCTATCACGCGGGAACCACCACCACCTCCAACGCCATCATGCGGGAACCACCACCTCCACCACGTGGGAACCACCACCACCACGTGGGACCCACCACCACCACATAGGAACCACCACCACATAGGAACCACCACCACAACGTAGGAACCACCACCACCACGTGAGAACCACCACGTGGGAACCACCACTATCTCTTGGGAACCACTACTACCACGTGGGAACCACCACTACCACGTGGGAACCACCACTACCACGTGGGAATACCACTACCATGTTACTTAGCAGTAAAATATGTACCTGGGTGTTAGTCAGCTCTCAAAGGCTGCTTCCTGGGGGTGGAGGCCTGGTCGAGGACCGGGCCGCGGGGACACTAAAAGCCCCGAAATCATCTCAAGATAACCACGTGGGAACTACCACCACCACGTGTGGAACACCACTACCACGTGTGGAACACCACTACCACGTGTGGAACACCACTACCACGTGTGGAACACCACTACCACGTGGGAACCACCACTACCACGTGGGAACCACCACCACATGGGAACCACTACCACGTGGGAACCACCACCACCACAACCGCCACCATCACCACGCAGGAACCACCAAAACGACACACGGGAACCACCACCACCACCACATGGAAACCACCACAGTAGTGGTTACCAAACTTGCTTACTGACATGATTTGATATACTACATCTGAAATATGACTGATTCAAACTTTAATGAAATTGAATAAAATTAACGAAGATGTGAGAGGGGGTTAGGGCGGGGACAGGAGCTAGAGTTCGTTAACTGCTTTGATTTATTGTACTACGTCTGATATATGACTGTTTAAAATTGGGCTAAAATTGGGCTAATAGTAGCGAAAATGCGGTCTTGGACAAATTTGGGTCTTAAACTGGACTCCAATGAAAATTGCTCTGAAAATGGACTCTGAATATTTTTGGTCTTAAACTGGACTCTGACATTATTTGAATTTCCACCATAAGAACTCTTTAAGAACTCAGCAGTGATTTTTTGGTCTAAAATGGTCTCTGTTCAATTTGGTCTCAAACTGCACTCTGATTAATTTAAGTCTTCAAACGGATTCTGACTAATTGTCGATCTTTACCTGGACTATGACGAATTTTAGATCTTAAATGAACTCTGATGAATTTTTGTCTTTTACTGGACTGACGAATTTTGGGCATAAAAAGGTCTCTTGATAATTTTTGGTCCTTACTGGTCTTTTTACTGGACTCTGTCTTATTTTGGTCTGCGACTGGACCCTGATGGATTTCTGTCTGCAACTGGTCTCTGTCAAATTTCGGTCTTAAAACGGATTCTGCATAATTTTTGGTCTGAAAATGGTCCTGTTAAATTTTGGGCATAAACTGGTCTCTGACTAATTTTCGGTCTTAAATGGATTCTGAAGAAAATTGGCCTTCAAATGGTCTCTGAATAATTTTTGGTCTTTTACATGTGAAACAGCTGTAAATGGGTATAAAAACTAAAACTTACTGCTAAGATGTCTATTTTCCTTAACAAAACTTTGATGACAATATTCTCTGAAAATGGTATTTTTTTAATAATTTCGGTCTTAAAATCGTAAATAAACTTCTATGATTATATGAACTCTGAAATATTTTCCTAAAACTGAACTCTGAAAAATTTTGAATTTCTCCCATAAGAACTCTTTAACTCCGAAGTAATAGTTTTCGGTCTGAATTTTTCCGATAAGAAACCTTCAACAAACTTCTATGAACATATTCTCCGAAAATGGTCTTTGAAAATTTCGGTCTTTAACTTTGAAAATAATTATCAGGAAACCTGACAGTCCAGTGACAAATAGGAAATTTACCTGGAACTCCCGACACGCCAGCCACAAATGGCCCCCCAAAATTACATTTTTCGCTGGCTTGTCATCCCTACTTCTACCCCGACTTTTTTTATAACAAACTTCTATGATCACGGAAATTATTTGGCCTTAAACGAATGTGACAGAACGGTAAGCATATCTCTGAAACAATTTATCAGGAAACCCGACATAACAAACGCGAGTGTTATAATTTACCTGGTACCCTTGGCGCCTCACTCGGGACTGGCCCAATTTACCTCGAACCCCCGGCGTCATATGGAGGACTGGCCTCCTCCAAAAATAATCTCGCTACGCCGCCATCCCCTCTACTCTCCACCACCACTTGGAAACCACCATCACCAGTTGGAAACTACAACCTCCACAACCACATCACGCGGGAACCACCACCACCACCAACGCTATCACGCGGGAACCACCACCACCTCCAACGCCATCATGCGGGAACCACCACCTCCACCACGTGGGAACCACCACCACCACGTGGGACCCACCACCACCACATAGGAACCACCACCACAACGTAGGAACCACCACCACCACGTGAGAACCACCACGTGGGAACCACCACTATCTCTTGGGAACTACTACTACCACGTGGGAACCACCACTACCACGTGGGAACCACCACTACCACGTGGGAATACCACTACCATGTTACTTAGCAGTAAAATATGTACCTGGGTGTTAGTCAGCTCTCAAAGGCTGCTTCCTGGGGGTGGAGGCCTGGTCGAGGACCGGGCCGCGGGGACACTAAAAGCCCCGAAATCATCTCAAGATAACCACGTGGGAACTACCACCACCACGTGTGGAACACCACTACCACGTGTGGAACACCACTACCACGTGTGGAACACCACTACCACGTGTGGAACACCACTACCACGTGGGAACCACCACTACCACGTGGGAACCACCACCACCACGTGTGGAACACCACTACCACGTGGGAACCACCACTACCACGTGGGAACCACCAATACCACGTGTGGAACACCACTACCACGTGGGAACCACCACTACCACGTGGGAACCACCACTACCACGTGGGAACCACCACTACCACGTGGGAACCACCACTACCACGTGGGAACCACCACTACCACGTGGGAACCACCACTACCACGTGTGGAACACCACTACCACGTGTGGAACACCACTACCACGTGGGAACCACCACTACCACGTGGGAACCACCACTACCACGTGTGGAACACCACTACCACGTGTGGAACACCACTACCACGTGGGAACCACCACTACCACGTGTGGAACACCACTACCACGTGGGAACCACCACTACCACGTGGGAACCACCACTACCACGTGGGAACCACCACTACCACGTGGGAACCACCACTACCACGTGGGAACCACCACCACCACGTGTGGAACACCACTACCACGTGTGGAACACCACTACCACGTGGGAACCGCCACTACCACGTGGGAACCACCACTACCACGTGGGAACCACCACCACCATGTAGGAACCACCACTACCACGTGGGAATACCACTACCACGTGGGAACCACCACTACCACGTGTGGAACACCACTACCACGTTGGAACCACCACTACCACGTGGGAACCACCACTACCACGTGGGAATACCACTACCACGTGGGAACCTCCACCACCACGTAGGAACCACCACTACCACGTGGGAATACCACTACCATGTGGGAACCACCACTACCACGTGGGAACCACCACTACCACGTGTGGAACACCACTACCACGTGGGAACCACCACTACCACGTGGGAACCACTACTACCACGTGTGGAACACCACTACCACGTGGGAACCACCACTACCACGTGGGAACCACCACTACCACGTGGGAATACCACTACCACGTGGGAACCACCACTACCACGTGTGGAACACCACTACCACGTGGGAACCACCACTATTACGTGGGAACCACCACTACCACGTGGGAACCACCACTACCACGTGGGAATACCACTACCACGTGGGAACCACCACTACCACGTGTGGAACACCACTACCACGTGGGAACCACCACTACCACGTGGGAACCACCACTACCACGTGGGAACCACCACTACCACGTGGGAACCACCACTACCACGTGGGAATACCACTACCACGTGGGAACCACCACTACCACGTGGGAACCACCACCACCACGTAGGAACCACCACTACCACGTGGGAACCACCACCACCACGTGGGAACCACCACTACCACGTGGGAACCGCCACCACCACATGGGAACCACCACCACCACCACGTGGGAACCACCACCACCACGTGGGAACCACCACCACCACCACGTGGGAACCACCACCACCACGTGGGAACCACCACCACCACATAGGAACCGCCACCTCCTCCACGCTATAAACAAAGACTTGGACACAGATGCCAAGCAAAGATAACCATTGATTTATGACCAATAAAATTTGCATTCCATTAGAACATCTTAGTTGGATACACAGAGAGTGAAAGAGGGCGACAGAGAGAGCGAGAGAGAGAGAGATAAAGAAAGAAAGAGAGAAATAAAAGTTAAAAAAAAAAACTTCATGCAGCTACCAAGGAAAAACTGGTGAGATGGTTTACAGTCTTCCCTGAGATTATCTCCTGAGAGCCTACAATTACTGCCGCTATGACCCCCAGAGATAACGTCTGGAGTGACGAAGATAAAATAGAAGCAGCAGAAGGCTCTGTTCCCACACTTGCACAGTGGGACGCTGACGCAGTGGCCAAGGACGCTCACGAGGTCGCAGGAGCACTGCTCCGCTCTACTGAAAACTGAACATTGAAGTTCAGCATGAGAGAAACTGAGCCCAGTCCGAGCCTAACCTAACTGTACAGACTTTGCTACTGCTAATAATACAACTATTTACTAATATTTCCGCTGTTACACCACTATTACTACTTCTATTCAACAACTGCTGTTCTTACTACAAAAACTGCTACATCACCTCCTACTACGATGAATACCATAATTGATATTAATAATAATAATACTGTTATTATTGCCTCTACTGCTACCATTGGTGGAGAGATATATGTCCCTCCACCTCTTCGTCTTCCTCTACCATTACAACTACCACCTCCACACCATCATCTCCTCCACTCCCTCCATCACCATATCTTCTTCATTACCACCCCTCCTTCAGTAGTTGGGAGTAAGACGGAAAAGTGCCGTTTTTTATTTTGTTAACTGCTCCTTTCCGTATTAGTAAATTTTTCCGTCAAACTCGACGGTACCCTTCCGTCGTAGTACATTTTCCCAAAGGAGATTAAACGGCCCCCTCCTGTTATCCTTAATTTTAGATACCTTGGCAACGTGGGGTTCCAGCCATCGCTAATTTTCATTGTCTTCATCAGCCAGCCAGTCTTCATCCTTAATCAGTCCGTTTCCTATGAATGTATATTTAATCCCATTTTCAAAGATTTATTATTTCTAGTTAAAGATTATATACTGAATATAACAATGAAATTACAGAATGCCCGTTGGGAACATACAGCATCTCCTATTTATATCTGCCCACACTCACTCATATACATTACCTGTAAGAAATTAAATAAAATTCAGAAAGTGTATTCATAAGAAGCATTGAAATTGTTGTTAAATGGTCACAGATCTGTATTTGCCCAAGTCATTACTAACTTTGAATAAATACCCTATTAATATCACCTTAAATTCATCCACGTTAATCATCCCACCTATAAAACTGCACAAGGTCCTATTATTATTACAGGTTATTCATGCCTGTACCACCTCTTGGGTCGCTTAATCTTCATCAAACAACCTATTATTACCCCCTTCGTATACCCGTTTATCCACTTGTACATTTCAAGCATGTCACCTATCTAGAGGTAATATGCAGAAGGCCCTACTAATATACCCATATTTTACCCATTCCTCCACTTGTACACTTTACTCTTCGCCTAGTTATTTGTTCAAATTCTTTTTAGTAACTAGTAAAGGACTAATTAAATTGTGAGAAAGAGTGTTAGTGTCCTCAGTCGAAGATTGCCAATTCGTACCTAATATTTTTAGTGTACAGCCAAAGATCGCTTATTGAGCATAAGAATGAATGAAATCTCCTACTCATATCAATCAAATCTGATATCTATGTGTTTAGACCACCAAGTGTCCTACTCATTTAGCAAGACCCCCCCCCACTTCCCCCATGCCCCCCTCCTGATCATGGCACAATACCGCATTGAAATCTCCAAAGTTATAGCAGACGTACAATTCTCAACAACAACCCGTCCAGTAACACCGATTGATTGATAGAGATACAACCACCCAAGAGGAGGCATGGGCATGAATAGCCCATAAGTAGCTGTAACACCCCACAGGCGTTTTATTTTATCCTAACTTTCTGGTAATCTCTTCATGCCTCATTAATTACCCCCAAAACATCCTCACACACCGCATATGAGCACCAATTATATTGTCGTTATTTAGTCTTACAATTATATTTTTCTTGCAACTCACAGTACAGGGTCAACCAATTGAATGGGTGGACACCTATCAGTATCTAGGAATAATCCTGGAAACACACATGAATTTTAATGCTAAGGTCACTTACTTGAGAGAGAGAACTGCGGCCCGGACGACAATCCTCAGGTCGCTAACCTCCCTCTCTGGAGGAGCCAATCTGCAAGTCCTTCGCACATACTATGTACAGGCAGTCAGATCAGTGATCGACTATGCCGCACCTGCACTCACAAATCTATCACACCAACTGTGGAAAAAGCTTGAAGTTGCTCAAAACAGTGCTATGAGAGCCACACTGAGCCCCCAAGTGGACCAGGCTTGAAACTCTTAGACTGGAGACGGGTTTGCCCTCTCCTTAAGAAAGAATTTCACAAAGAACAGCTACAATTACCAGTAAGATAATTATTTCTCCTGATCCAATCCCAGTACGGCAGGCCTTGGTGGTTGGACTAGGCCAAAACAATGGAATCTCTTGGGCTGCAAGAGCAGGAAAAGTCCTAAACAGACTACATTTAAAAAGCATGATTCTTGATAGAGAGGGTGATCAACCACACCCAAATTACACTCCTTCTGCACCGTGGGAAGAGCCTACTTTCAAAACAGTAATAGAAAGTCTCCCAATGAAAAAGGCTGCCTATTATCCGACAATCCTAAGGCGCATAATAGAAGAGCAAATGTATAGCATTGCAGTAGCAGGAGCCACCCACATCTTCACAGACGGATCGGTCGACACAGAATATGAGAGTGCTGGCGCTGCTCTTTGCACGGCCAGCGTACAGGCATACTGGAGACTGGGAGGACTAGTATCATCAACCCAAACTGAGCTGTTTGCCATACAACAGGCATTCGCATATGTGATTGTACAAAACACTCAAAATGCAATCATACACACAGACTCAAAAGCTGCACCTCAAATACTAGGACAAAAACAGTGGAAAGATAACGTGGAAATAATTACCACCATTTTGTATCAAGGAGCAGTCACTAAAGGCAAAGGATTCAACATAACCTTAAACTGGATCCCATCCCATGTTGGAATCCCATTAAATGAGAAAGCTGATGAAATTGCTAAATTGGCAACTCGTCATCCAGTGATACATGAAACAATTCAACCCAGCCTAGAGAACATAAAATACATCATCACCAAAAAACTCTCACACCTCAACAAAGCCTACCTACACCAGAGAATAGCTGAACGTTCGCCATCTGCAACATGGTATCTTCAGGCAACCAAATTAGAAAGGTTAAATACCCCAAAAGGAATCCACAGGGAAATAGCAGTTAGGTTATATAGACTACGCCTAGGTTACAGATGCAACTGGGAGATTGGTGAACCCCGACAGATAGAGTTCAGCTTCTGCCAAATGGTCACGAAAAGCAATTACTTCACTATCTTCTGGAATGTGAAGCAACCAACGACCTTAGAAGAGCTTTAAGAGTCCCTGAATCTTGCAGTGGCCACCCTGAAGCCATCAACACAGCCACTCTCCTGGTCAAAAAAGGTGTCCAGCAGCTGGACACCCTCATAAAGACTGTCAAGTAGTATCCTCCCCCGTGATAACAGCTTGATGATTAAATGCAACCTCAGAATACTGAAAAGAATTACTGAACAAAAAAAATTGTACCACTTACGGGCTATTCCTGCCCGTGCCACCTCTTGGGTGGCTTAATCTTTATCAATCAATCAATCGGAATAGCGGGACGGGAGACATCTCCCGTCATACAGGGTGCAGTTACTGGAGATCTGTACCTCCACAGATCTCCAGTAACAGCTCTTGATACTGGTAATGGCTCAAAAAGGCCAACACTTACGGGCTATTCATGCCCGTGCCACCTTTTGGGTGGCTTAATCTTCATCAATCAATCAATGATTTTCTTGCCCATATATTTTGTTACTTCCTCTATGCAAAGCAAGATATTTACACTGCAGTTCTTCAAGGAGAGTAGGAGAACATGACCAGTATTACACAGCCTTCCATTGTGGGCTAATACAAGTGGTCAAATCTCCCAATGGCATGACGTCACAGGCGACCCAATAAGATTATTAACCTTACCTAACCTAACCTAACCTAACACACATGCACACGCACACACTTAAAGCATTCATTGGAACCAACTCTCATTACAATGAAATCTCTAAGATATCCGCAAAACATTTATTTAAAACATTTTATTTAAAACATTTTATTTAAAATATTTTATTTATATTTAATATTTTTAATAATAAATTTAATATTTAATATTTTTAATAATAAATTTAATATTTAAATTTAATAATAATTTTAATAATAAATTTAATAATAATTTATTTAATAATAAATTTAATATTTAATATTTAATATTAATATTTAATATTTTATTTAAAATACAAAACATTTTATTTAAAATATACATAGTTCCCTTTAACATTCCCTTACAAACTTCCAATTCAATCACCTCACTTTGCTTCAGCTATCATTCGAACCTCGAAATTATACTATATATTTAAGGTAGAAATATAATTATACTAAATATATATATAAAATAATATATTATTCACTTACATTATATATGTGGGAAATTTTACCCACTAAATCAAATAATCATCTAAGAAATGTATAATTTCTATATCATATCTAAATCATATCAAAATCATATTAGAATCATTATAGATTCATTATACAGCTTGATCCTAGATGACAATGCCACTATGATCACGTACGCCAAAGGGCCCTCTAGATGCCTACGTGACTTTGTGCATGATCTCTCAAGGATCCAGAAGCTTCTAGAAGGATTTCTTAATTAAAAAACTATTGGAACATTAATCGCTTCCGGTAAGGACTATAAATCGAATCCTTAATAAGAATCAGTGGTACTATCAAGTACTACTTATAATCTTTAAATCCTATATCTAATTATATTATAATCACATCTTATCTCAATCATATGTCTAGACTGAAAAAATAATCAATCAATATTCATCGAAGGCTACCGTGCTCAGGGAGCATGGGGGGCGATGGCTGGGAGAGAAGTGCCCAACACACCCCGCGGCACTGGGTGTTTGTTTACAACACAGTGAACAAGTGTGACGGATCCTTAGCGAACATTATTTGGCTTAGGACACCTTATCTAATATCTTTATCACCAGTGAACAAACTCTAGAACTGGGGGAGTACCTGGACAATATTTACAAGGAAAATCCCTAGAACATTTATATCTATAAGTGTAGAGCAGAGCACACAGTGACTTGGCTCCACCTTCACCATCAACCCTCATCTTTTGCAATGCATTTATAGAAAAATCACGTAGCAACGCTACTAGTACATCATACACCAATGCTGTTAGATATAAAATATCGTGCCTATACTCGCGACAAGAGAGTTAATCAGTCTGGCACACTTGTCAGACAGGCACCCGGCTTTACATAAGTATATTGAAGGCTATTACAGTAGTGTATAAATTGGCCAATTGTATGCTTGTATAACTTTAATATCCTATAAGTCTGTCTGTCAGTTATAAAGCGAGTCAACGCCTCATATCTCAGTAAGTTTATTAATATTGTAGAACAGCAGTAGAATCCTTATCCAAGCACTAGACCTCATGAGTGTCCATTATGTGAGAAAAGATTCAACAGCAATAAGTAAATAAAACCTCATAAGTGTCCATGGTGTTGGAAGAGATTCAGTCAAGCTGACTTTACCTAATCATATAAATTGAATATAAATGCATTGCATATATAATTGAATATATAAATTAAGTTAACAAGTGCTTGCTTAGTTATTTTTTAAGTTATCATATAAGTTCATTTAATTGAATATAATTTTGTACTTATTAACAGTACATTTAAAGTTATTTATTATACTTTTACAATTTAAATTGTTGTTTATAGTATAAGAATTTTTTGGCTGTTAATAGTTATGGTGCTAGGCTAGACTATGTATGTTTAAATCCCTGATTTACACAGACCCAGTGTTCAGTCATATAACTGAATTTATTAAATCTTATCCTTGTATAAAATACAAGCTGATGTGAGATACCTGTTGGCAGGTGGACTGTGGATCTTTAATCAACCTATCAACTAATTCATTCACCCCACCTGCCCCTTACAGCCCACAATCTGTCATTAGGAAAAGAGGAGCTAGGATTTACAACCCTAGCTAGAGATTTTAGTTGAATTAAATTGCAGACAGTAATTTTTAATTTAGTTCAGTACAAGTCCCTGGTAGTCTCCTCTAATATCAATCCCAGCAGGTTTTTCTCATAATATATAACCAATCTTAATTTTCTTAAACATCAAAATGTAAGTTGCCGCCTCACATACACTTAATTTAAAGGCCCCTCAACATTTTCTAAATTATGGTATATTAAGGTAATATATCATAAATTAGGGATAAATGAAGATAATATGACTTAAATTAGGGTAAAATAGGGATAAATTAAGAACATATTACATAAATGAGGGACAAATTGGGGGTTTCCAATACAGATAAATTAGGATAATATGTGAAAAAATATTCCTACCTTAAATAAATAGTATGATTTCAATGTTAAGGTGGGGGGGGGGCAGTACAAAGCCCTAATTATGGGTTAGGTTAAGGAAAATTGGATTATGTTAATGGTATATATAAATATATAATATATATATATATATATATATATATATATATATATATATATATATATATATATATATATATATATATATATATATATATATATATATATATACACATACATACATACATATTCTCCAAAATTCATTTTTATTTCTAGTCTGATGCGACACTTGATCGCGTTTCGTAAAACTTATTACATTTTCAAGGACTTTAGTTTACAAACACACAACTGAAACTGAATAGAGCTTAAACATCTCCGAGGTTTATATCTACATTTGGGTGAGGTGGATGAGGTGAAAAACGAACTTTCAACAATGGGTATTCAATGGGTATTAAATTCCTACACAAGACAAAACACGAAACAATGGGTATTGAATGGGTATCAAATTCAAACACAAGACAGAACACGAAACAATGGGTATTGAATGGAAGTAATTGTAGAAAGCCTATTGGTCCATATTTCTTGATGCTTCTATATTGGAGCGGAGTCTTGAAGTGGGTAGAATATAGTTGTGCATTAATTGGCTGTTGATTGCTGGTGTTGACTTCTTGATGTGTAGTGTCTCGCAGACGTCAAGCCGCCTGCTATCGCTGTATCTATCGATGATTTCTGTGTTGTTTGCTAAGATTTCTCTGGTGATGGTTTGTTTGTGGGAAGAGATTATATGTTCCTTAATGGAGCCCTGTTGCTTATGCATCGTTAAACGCCAGGAAAGAGATGTTGTTGTCTTGCCTATATACTGTTTTTTTTTAGGCTTACAGTCCCCAAGAGGGCATTTGGAGGCATAGACGACGTTGGTCTCTTTTAAAGCGTTCTGCTTTGTGTCTGGAGAGTTTCTCATGAGTAGGCTGGTCGTTTTTCTGGTTTTATAGTAAATCGTCAGTTGTATCTTCTAATTTTTGTCTGTAGGGATAACGTTTCTACAGACAATGTCTTTCAGGACCCTTTCCTCCGTTTTATGGGCTGTGGAAAAGAAGTTCCTGTAAAATAGTCTAATAGGGGGTATAGGTGTTGTGTTAGTTGTCTCTTCAGAGGTTGCATGGCGTTTCACTTTCCTTCTTATGATGTCTTCCACGAAACCATTGGAGAAGCCGTTGTTGACTAGGACCTGCCTTACCCTACAGAGTTCTTCGTCGACTTGCTTCCATTCTGAGCTGTGGCTGAGGGCACGGTCGACATAAGCGTTAACAACACTCCTCTTGTACCTGTCTGGGCAGTCACTGTTGGCATTCAAGCACATTCCTATGTTTGTTTCCTTAGTGTAGACTGCAGTGTGGAAAACTCCGCTCCTTTCCATGACTGTTACATCTAGAAAGGGCAGCTTCCCATCCTTCTCCATCTCGTAAGTGAAATGCAACACAGAATTCTGCTCAAATGCCTCCTTCAGCTCCTGCAGATGTCTGACATCAGGTACCTGTGTAAAAATGACGTCAACATACCTGCAGTATATGGCCGGTTTCAAGTTCATGTCGACTAAGACATTTTGCTTGATGGTACCCATGTAGAAGTTTGCAAACAGGACACCTAGGGGAGAACCCATGGCGACCCCATCTACTTGCTTATACATGTGTCCATCCGGGCTCAAGAAGGGTGCCTCTTTAGTACAAGCTTGGAGTAGTTTCCTTAGACTGTTTTCTGGTATGTCAAGAGGAGTACAGGCCGGATCACGGTACACTCTGTCGGCTATCATCCCGATTGTTTCATCCACAGGTACGTTGGTAAACAGAGATTCTACGTCCAACGAGGCTCTTATCCCTGTGGTCCGTGTACCCCGCAGTAAGTGAACAAATTCCTTTGGAGACTTCAGGCTGAAGGCGCAAGGGACATAAGGAGTCAGCAGGCCGTTGAGTCGCTTCGCCAGTCTGTACGTGGGTGTGGGTATCTGGCTGATGATTGGCCGAAGTGGGTTCCCAGGCTTGTGTGTCTTGACATTTCCATACGCATATCCAGGTTTATGTTCCCCAATAATCTTTGGCAGGTGGAGTCCGGATTTCTTGGCGTTCACAGTTTCAATCAGTTTGTTGACCTTTGCTTTCAGTTCGGCTGTAGTGTCCTTCGTTACCCTTTGGAATTTAGTTTGGTCAGAGAGTATGAGGTTCATTTTCGCCAGATATTCGTCTTTTTTAAGAATGACGTATATTGGCGACTTGTCACCTCTCCTGACAACTATCTCCTTGTTCTCACGAAGGCTTTTAGCTGCCGCTTTGAGCTCGGGGGACAGTATGGTGCTTCTGTAGTTGCCTCGATTCTTTCCTCCTTCCGCAATAAGTTCTGCTTGTAAGGTATCTTTGGTAGTGACCTTCTTTTGTGTCTCGAGGTCGAATATGTCGTCCAACAGAATTTCCAACTCCACTTTCCGGGCCATCACACTCGGTCTGGACATAACGTGACAGTTTATACCCAGATTTAGGAGAGTGACTTGGTCCTCAGTGAGGCTAATTCCTGCAAGGTTCAGGAAGCCATCTCTTGGTCGTGGAATTGCCATAGGTCCTCCATATAACGTTGTTAGTTTCTTGATAATCCTTGTTTCAGTGCTGAGGTGATGTCGGTCTGTGAGGATGTCGAGGTGTTGTTCAATGCGGGTACGGAGACTTTCGTCGATGTTGCTATTTCTCCATTCGTTTGTAGCATGAAGTAGTTGCGTTTTGTTGTCTTTGATTTAATTTTCTGCCTTGTATATCTGATCACGAATCAGATCCTGGCGATATTTTATCGTGAAAGCTTGATTCCTTGCTGCTGGGTCGTGCGTTTTAATATTAGTATATTTTGGTAGCAGTCTTTCCTGTAGACATATATTATTAAATATGACCGAAAAAGTAAGATTAATAATTCTAACACGAATTTTCTCGATCTTTCGTACGTTTCTTTTCACTGTTGGTGGTAATTCAAAAATCAATTCTCCAAAATTCATTTTTATTTCTAGTCTGACGCGACACTTGAGGGCGTTTCGTAAAACTTATTACATTTTCAAAGACTTTAGTTTACACATACACAACTGAATAGAACTTACACATCTTCGATTTGTTTATATCTACATTTGAGTGAGGTGGATGGGGTGAGGTGGTATTAATAGGGTATTAAATTCTTAAACACAAGACAGAACACGAAACAATGGGTATTGAATGGAAGTGATTGTAGAAAGCCTATTGGTCCATATTTCTTGATGCTTTTATATTGGAGCGGAGTTTTGAGGTGGGTAGAATATAGTTGTGCATTAAACAACACAGAAATCATCGATAGATACAGCGATAGCAGGCGGCTTGACGTCTGCGAGGCACTACACATCAAGAAGTCAACACCAGCAATCAACAGCCAATTAATGCCCAACTATATTCTACCCACCTCAAGACTCCGCTCCAATATAGAAGCATCAAGAAATATGGACCAATAGGCTTTCTACAATCACTTCCATTCAATACCCATTGTTTCGTGTTCTGTCTTGTGTTTAGGAATTTAATACCCTATTAATACCACCTCACCCCATCCACCTCACTCAAATGTAGATATAAACAAATCGAAGATGTGTAAGTTCTATTCAGTTGTGTATGTGTAAACTAAAGTCTTTGAAAATGTAATAAGTTTTACGAAACGCCCTCAAGTGTCGCGTCAGACTAGAAATAAAAATGAATTTTGGAGAATTGATTTTTGAATTACCACCAACAGTGAAAAGAAACGTACGAAAGATCGAGAAAATTCATGTTAGAATTATTAATCTTACTTTTTCGGTCATATTTAATAATATATATATATATATATATATATATATATATATATATATATATATATATATATATATATATATAATGTCGTACCTAGTAGCCAGAACGCACTTCTCAGCCTACTATGCAAGGCTCGATTTGCCTAATAAGCCAAGTTTTCATGAATTAATATATTTTCTCAAATTCTTTTCTTATGAAATGATAAAGCTACCCATTTCATTATGTATGAGGTCAATGTTTTTTTATTGGAGTTAAAATTAACGTAGATATATGACCGAACCTAACCAACCCTACCTAACCTAACCTAACCTATCTTTATAGGTTAGGTTAGGTTAGGTAGCTGAAAAAGTTAGGTTAGGTAGTCGATAAAACATTAATTCATGAAAACTTGGCTTATTAGGCAAATCGGGCCTTGCATAGTAGGCTGAGAAGTGCGTTCTGGCTACTAGGTACGACATATATATATATATATATATATATATATATATATATATATATATATATATATATATATATATATATATATATATATATATATATATGACTGAAAACTCACACCCCAGAAGTGACTCGAACCCATACTCCCAGGAGCAACGCAACTGGTAACTACAGGGCGCCTTAATCCGCTTGACCATCACGGCCGGACAAAAGGAAGTGATAGCCGAAGCTATTTGAACCACTTCCCCGCCAGCAACTCGGATGGTAATCTTGGGCATAGCATTTCACCAAATCACCTCATTCTTTGGGGCACACGTGAGGAACACAAATGAGTTTTCAGTCGCATATAGTCCTGGGGACCATTCAGGCTTGTTCGCATTTGTGTTTCTCACATGTGCCCCAAAGAATGAGGTGATTTGGTGAAATGCTATGCCCAAGATTACCATCCGAGTTGCTGGCGGGGAAGTGGTTCAAATAGCTTCGGCTATCACTTCCTTTTGTCCGGCCGTGATGGTCAAGCGGATTAAGGCACCCTGTAGTTACCAGTTGCGTTGCTCCTGGGAGTATGGGTTCGAGTCACTTCTGGGGTGTGAGTTTTCAGTCGCATATAGTCCTGGGGACCATTCAGGCTTGTTCGCATTTGTGTTTCTCACATGTGCCCCAAAGAATGAGGTGATTTGGTGAAATGCTATGCCCAAGATTACCATCCGAGTTGCTGGCGGGGAAGTGGTTCAAATAGCTTCGGCTATCACTTCCTTTTGTCCGGCCGTGATGGTCAAGCGGATTAAGGCGCCCTGTAGTTACCAGTTGCGTTGCTCCTGGGAGTATGGGTTCGAGTCACTTCTGGGGTGTGAGTTTTCAGTCGCATATAGTCCTGGGGACCATTCAGGCTTGTTCGCATTTGTGTTCCTCACGTGTGCCCCAAAGAATGAGGTGATTTGGTGAAATGCTATGCCCAAGATTACCATTCGAGTTACCGGCGGGGAAGCGGTTCAAATAGCTTCGGCTATCACTTCCTTTTGTCCGGCCGTGATGGTCAAGCGGATTAAGGCGCCCTGTAGTTACCAGTTGCGTTGCTCCTGGGAGTATGGGTTCGAGTCACTTCTGGGGTGTGAGTTTTCAGTCGCATATAGTCCTGGGGACCATTCAGGCTTGTTCACATATATATATATATATATATATATATATATATATATATATATATATATATATATATATATATATATATATATATATATATATATATATATATATATATATGCAATTGACAATCACAAAACACTGATCATTTTATGCGGAAAATCCACAGACAAATATGAAAGGAAGTGAACGTTTCGGCCTGTCAAAGCCTTTGTCAACACAAGACTGACTAGAGGAGAAGGGAGAAGGGGGAGGATACAGGCCGAGACCTGGAACCTGACCAACCCATCTCTAGGGAAAGAATTAACCAGAAACAGGTATAGCTTAGCTTAGAATGGTCAAAGAGGATTAAGCAGTCAGAGAATAAGGATGAAAGATTAAAGAAAAGCCTCATGAACACACAATATATGAATTTAAAATTATAATGAGACATTGTAAGCCTCTCTATCAGATTTTTTTCTTAAACTGTTGTGCAATATTATAACTTAAAAATGAATAAAGTTTGTACAAACCAGTACTAACATTAAGAAGATTTGGACACTGACTGATTAGAGCAGATTCAATCAAATTCCGTTCCACGAAATCACCACAATTGGTAATGCTTTTTGCCCCATTCCAGTTAATATTGTGATCGCATAAACTCGTATGTAGATACAATGCATTAGACGTTTGGGCAGTTCTAATACTATAAGCATGTAGTGACAACCGCAATTGTAAGGACTTTCCTGTTTGTCCAAGGAACACAGAATCACAATCATTGCAGGGAATCGAATACAAGCAACCTGCTGTATCAGGGGAGTTTTTTATTAAATTGGATTTGATCGTACTATTAGTGAACACCAAATTTATATTAAGTTTCTTAAAAATCGGAGACAATTTTTCAAGTCCACTCGCATAAGGTACCACCAATGAGTTAATAATTTCTGGTTTCGCCTTGGGGACGTGATTATAAAACGTGCGCTTGGCTTGTTCAAACGAGAAATCCAAAATCTCTTAGGATATTGTGAACTCTTCCCAATTTCATATATTTTAGCAATCTCTTTATCAAAAAACTCAGGGCTGCTTACCCTTAAAGCTCGTAGAAACATTACTGAAAATACTGCCTGTTTAACTTTACTATGATGATTCGAATAAAAATGAACATACGACCCTACGTTGGTAGGTTTCTTATACACATAAATTTGAACTTTCTAGTGACTCTATGAATCATAATGTCCAAAAACGGAAGAGTACCATTATCCTCAGTCTCGCAAGTGAATTTTATTGAAGGTACCAAAGAATTGAGTTCATTAAGAAAAACTATCTGGTCTTTGTCACACGGCCATAAGCACAAAATATCATCAACATACCTAAACCAAACTACATTAGCAGGGATAATCCTGGATAAGAATTTTGTTTCGAAGAAACAAAAGCAATTTGTATATGGAATTCTTCGGGCTCGAGTCACTTCTGGGGTGTGAGTTTTCAGTTGCATATAGTCCTGGGGACCATTCAGGCTTGTTCGCAATTGTGTTCCTCACGTGTGCCCCAAAGAAAAAGGTGATTTGATAAAATGCTATGCCCAGGATTACCATCAGAGTGCCGGCGGGTTGATGGGGTAAATAGCCTCGGCTATCATCAGTTTTTGTCCGGTGGTGATGGTCAAGTGGATTAAGGTGTCCTGTACATACCAGTTGCATTGCTCTTGGCAGTATGGGTTCGAGTCACTTCTGGGGTGGGAGTTCTCAGTTGCACATAGTCCTGGGGACCATTCAGGCTTGTTCGTATTTGTGTACCTTACGTGTGCCCCAAAGAATGAGGTGATTTGATAAAATACCATGCCCAAGATTACCAACGGAATGCCGGCGGGGGGATGGAAATAGCCTCGGCTACTATCCTCTTTTGTCCGGTCGTGTTGGTCAAGCTTTTAAGGGATCCTGTATGCCAGCAGAGTGCTCCTGGCAGTATGGGTTCGAGTCACTTCTGGGGTATGAGTTTTAAGTTGCATATAGTCCTGGGGACCATTCAGGCTTGTTCGCATTTGTGTTCCTCAAATGTGCCCCAAAGAATGAGATGATTTGATAAAATACCATGCCCAAGATTACCAACCGAGTGCCAACGGGGGGATGGAAATAGCCCCGGCTACTGTCCTCTTTTGTCCAGTTGTGTTGGTCGAGCGGTTAAGGGATCCTGTATGCCAGCAGAGTGCTCCTGGCAGTATGGGTTCGAGTCACATCTGGGGTGTGAGTTTTCAGTTATATATATATATATATATATATATATATATATATATATATATATATATATATATATATATATATATATATATATATATATCAAAATGTAAATGTTCGTTTGTTCCAAATCGATAATCTCAGAAAGTTCTTCACCGATTGCTTTGAAATTTTCACACAACGTTCCATTCGCACATCCGAGCGGGTTTATCTATACATATTATATAGATATCACGTCTGTGATGGGGAAAAAACATGCTTTTTTTAAAAAAATTATTTTTTCATGGATTTTCATGCAAGGGAAATCTTTAAAACCTCTTTCCCGATTGCTTTGAAATTTTGACAAAACGTTGCATTCGAATAGGCGTGTGTTTTTATATGCATGCCACACCTGTGACAGGAAAAATCGTGCTTTTTTTAAAAGTAGCGCCATCTGTTGGACGTAAGAGCAACACACGCTGAAATCTCCCAAAGTTCTTCATCGATTGCTTTGAAAGTTTAATGCAACGTTCCATTCGAATACACGCGTGTTTTTAAATACTGACTATATAGATGCCACACCTGTGACATGTTAAAACATGTTTTTTTTTAAAAACAGGGCCATCTGTTGCACGTAATAGCAACTCACGCTATACTAAATATGTCACGATTACATTTCAATGTTTCCGATTGTATTGATAAATTTAATTTTCATAAATTTCGATTTATTTTCATTTTGTTTTAATTTATTTTGTGTGACATTGCATTGAAATTGACCTGTGTTGTTTACCATACCGGTCATTTCCTGAGTATAGTTTATTTTTTTATTGTTTCATTGTTTTTCATTTCGTTTTTTTATCTGTTTTTCTTATATTTCAGTGATGGGAACATCAGATCATTTGATGTTCTTAATTTTCTGATGGGATCATCAGATCGTTGGGGAATGCATTGAACGAGAGAGTGGGAAATGTTGGGGAAGACAAGGAGACAGGAGTGAAGATTGGTGGAAAGGACGAGGGGGACGGGGAAGGGGGGAATGGTAGAGAGGATGAGGGGATGGGGGAGTAAGAGATGGTGGGGAGGAGGAGGGGACGATGGAGTGGGGAATGGTTAGAAGGACGAGCGGATGATGGAATGGGGGAATGGGGAATGTTGGGGAGGACAAAGGGACGGGGGAGGGGAGGAATAGTGGGGAGGACGAGGGGAAGGGGGAGTGAGGAATTGTTGAGAGGAAGAGGGGACAGGTGAGTGATGAATGGTTGGGAGGTTGAGGGAATGGGGCCTATGGAATGGTGGGGAGAACTGGAAGACAGGGGAAGGTTGCTGTGGCCGGGTACTGCTAGTCTATTTAAATAAAAAGGAAAATGTTCGTTTGTTCAAAATCGCTAATCACCTAAAGTTCTTCAACGATTGCTTTGAAATTTTCACACAATGTTACATTCGCATCCGGCCAGGTTTTTATATACATGCTATATAGATGTCACGTCTGTGACGGCAAAAAAACATGCTTTTCCTGAAAAAAATGTTTTTCATGTGAAGGAAATCTTCGAAAACTCTTTACCGATTGCTTTGAAATTTTGACACAAAGTTGCATTCGAGTTGGCGCGTCTTTTTATATATCTACTATATGCATGCCTCACCTGTGACAGGAAAAAACATGCTTTTTTGAAAAACAGCACCTTCTGTTGGACGTAAGAGCAACACACGCTGTAATCTCCAAAAGTTCTTTACCGATTGCTTTGAAATTTTGACACAACGTTGCATTCGAATAGGCGCGTCTTTTTATATACCTGCTACATAGATTCCACCCCTATGACAGGTAAAAACATGCGTTTTTTGAAAAACAGTGCCCTCTGTTGCACATAATAGCAACATGCACGATATACTAAATATGTCACGAATTCCATTTCAATGTTTCCGATTGCATTGATAAATTTTATTGTCATAGATTTCGATTAATTTTATTTTTTATCAAATTATTTTGTGTGACATTGTGTTGGAATTGAGCTGTATTTTTACCATACCGGTCATTTCGTAACTATAAGTATAGATGCCACACCTGTGACAGGTGAAACTATGTTTTTCTTGAAAAACATCGCCATATGTTGCATGTAAGAGCAACATGCATGCTATACTAAATGTTACAATTCCATTTCAATGTTTCTGATTGCATTGATAGTTTGAATTTTCATAGATTTTGATTTATTTTCATTTTGATTTAATTATTTTGTGTGAATTGCGTTGGAATTGAGCAGTGTTGTTTACCATACCGTTCATTTCGTGAGTACAGCTTATTTTTTTTATTTTTTTCAAATTTTCATTTCATTTTTTAACTGTTTTTCTTTTATTTCAGTGATGGGAATATCAGATCACTTGATGTTCCCAATTTTCTGATGGGAACATCAGACCATCTGGGAAGGCATTGTACGAGGGAGTGGGGAATGGTGGGGATGACGAGGGGACGGAAGTGAGAGATGGTGGGGAGGACGAGGGGACAAGGGAGGGGGTAATGGTGGGGAAGGACGAGGGGACGGGGGAGTTTCGGATGGTGGGGACGAGGGGATGGGGGAATGGAGAATGGTGGAGAGGAGAAAGGGACAGGGGAGTGGGGCATGGTGAGAAGGAAGAGAGGATGGTTGAGTGAGGAATGGTGGGGAGGACGAGGGGACGGTGGAATGGGGAATGGTTGGGAGGCCGAGGAGACGGGTGAGGCGGGATTGGTGGGGAGAACTGGGGGACAGGGAAGGTTGCTGTAGCTCAGCAACGCATGAGCCACAGCAACGCGTGGCCGGGAACTGTTAGTCTATATAAATAAAAATGGAAATGTTCGTTTGTTCAAAATCGCTAATCTCCAAAAGTTCTTCACTGATTGCTTTGAAATTTTCACTAAACGTTCCATTCGTACCCGAGCGGGTTTTTATATACATACTGTATAGATGTCACGTCTGTGACGGGAAAAAACATGTTTTTTTGACAAACTGTTTTTCATGTGAGGGAAATCTTCGAAACCTCATTACCGATTGCTTTGAAATTTTGACACAACGTTGCATTCAAATAGGCGAGTGTTTTTATACACCTACTACATACATGCCTCACCTGTGACAGGAAAAAACATGCTTTTTTTGAAAAACAGCGCCATCTGTTGGATGTAAGAGCAATACACACTGTAATCTCCGAAAGTTCTTCACCGATTGGCTTTGAAATTTTGACACAACGTTTCATTCGAGTATGCGCGTGTTTTTATGCACCTACTATATAGATGCCACACCTGTGACAGGTAAAAACATGCTTGTTTTTTTAACAGCGTCATCTGTTACACGTAAGAGCAACACACACACTCTACTAAATATGTTTCGATTCCATTTTAATGTTTCCGATTGCACTGATAAATAGAATTTTCATAGATTTCGATTTATTTTAATCATGATTTAATTATTTTGTGTGACATTACATTGGAATTGAGCTGTGTTATCTACCGTACCATTCATTTTGTGAGTATAGTTTATTTTTTTATAATTTTTAATTGTTTTTATTTCGTTTTTTTAACTGTTCTAATTTTTCAGTCATGGAAACATCAGATCATTTGATGTTCCCAATTTTCTGATGTGAACATCAGATCATTTGGGAATGCATTGGACAAGGGAGTGGGAAGGACGAGGGGAAGGGAGGGTGGGGGATGGTGAGATGAACGAGGGGACAGGGGTGGGGGGGTAATGTTGGGGAGGACGAGAGGACGGGATAGATGGGGATGGTGGGGACGTGGGTACGGGGGAATGGAGAATGGTTGGGAGGACAAGGGGACAGGGGAGGGGGGGGGATGGTAGGGAGGGAGAGGGAGATGGTGGGGAGGACGAGTGGACGTTGGAGTGGGGAATGGTGGGGAGGACAAAGGGACAGGGGAAGGGGGGGAATGGTGGGGAGGATGAGGGGACGGTGGAGTGGGTAATGGTGGGGAGGACAAGGGGACGAGGGAGGGTGGGAATGGTGGGGAGGACGAGAGGATGAGGGAATGGGAAATTATTGGGAGGACGAGGGGACGTGGGTGGGGAAAACTGTGGGGAGGACTGGGGGACAGGGAAGGGCAACGCATGCGCGTTGCTGAGTCACAGCAACGCGTGGCCGGATACAGCTAGTATATAAATAATGTAAATGTTCGTTTATTCAAAATCGCTAATCTCTGAAAGTTCTTCACCAATTGCTTTGAAATTTTGACACAACGTTCCATTTGCTTACAAGAATGTTTTTATATACCTACTATATAGATGTCAAGTCTGTGACAGGTAAAAAAAAAATTTAATCTGTGCTTCTCGTGTGAGGGGAAATCTCCGAAACCTCTTTGCCGATTGCTTTCAAATTTTGATTCAATGTTGCATTCGAATACACACGTGTTTTTATAAACCTACTTCATACATGCTACACCTGTAACAGGTAAAAACATGGTTTTTTTTAACAGTGCCATCTGTTGCATGTAAAAGAAACACACTGTAATCTCCTATAGTTCTTCACCAATGCTTAGAAATTTTGATACAACGTTGCATTAAAAAACACATGTGCTTTTATATACCTTTATATTAAGATGCAACACCTGCGACAGGTAAAAACATGTTTTTTTTTTGTTTGTTTTTTAACTGCGCTCTCTGTTGCATGTAAAAGCAACACTCGGTATACTAAATATGTAACAATTTCATTTCAATATTTGCGATTGCATTGATAAATTGATTTTTCATAGATATCGAATTATGTTAATTTTGATTTATTTATTTTGTGTGACATTGTTTTGGAATTAAAGTGTGTTGTTTACCATAACATTCATTTTGTGAGTATAATTTATTTATTTATTTATTTTTTCATTTTTTTTTAACTGTTCTTATTTTTCAGTGATGGGAACGTCTGATCATTTGGGAACGCATCGGATGAGGGAGAGGGGAATGGTGGGGAGGACGGGGTATTGAAGATGGGAAATGGTGGGGAGGACGAGGGGACGGGAGAGTGGGGGATGGTGAGGACGAGAGGATGGGGGAGTGGGGAATGGTGGGGAGGACAAAGGGATGTGGGATAGTGGGGAGGACGAGGAAATGGGGGAGGGGAACGGTGGGGAGGGCGAGGGGACGAGGGAGTGGGGAATGGTTGGGAGGACAATGGGAAAGGGGAGTGGGGAGGATGAGGGGACGGAGATGGGAGAATGGTCGGGAGAACGAGGGGACGAGGGAGTGGGGAATGGTGGGGAGGATGAGGGGGCGGGAGAGTAGGAGATAGTTGGGAGGACGAGGGGATGAGGGAGGGGAGAGGGGGGATGGTGGAGAGGACGAGGGGACGGGGAAGTGGGGAATGGTTGGGATGACGAGGGGGCGGGGGAGGGGGGAATTGTGGGGAGGACGTGGGGACAGGGGAGTGCTGCTGTGGCTCAGCAGCGCACATGCATTACTGAGCCACAGCAACACGTGGCCGGGTACAGCTAGTATTATAATATATTAGCATATTGTGCATATATAGGCATAGGTTAGGTGTTTACGTTCTGTTGGCGATTATTTCTATTTGTAGTACTATTTCTAGTACTATTTTCTAGAACTTTTCTAGTACTAGTACTATTTGTAGTACTATTTCTGTTTGTAGGGAGCCGGTCGGCCGAGCGGACAGCACGCTGGACTTGTGATCCTGTGGTCCTGGGTTCGATCCCAGGCGCCAGCGAGAAACAGTGGGCAGAGTTTCTTTCACCCTATGCCCCTGTTACCTAGCAGTAAAATAGGTACCTGGGTGTTAGTCAGCTGTCACGGGCAGCTTCCTGGGAGTGGAGGCCTGGCTGAGAACCGGGCCGCGGGGACACTAAAAAGCCCCGAAATCCTCTCAAGATAACCTCAAGATAACCTCAAGTACGTGAGTGAAGTATTTATAGCGTTGTGGTTCGAACAAAATTTGTCAGTGAAGCACTTGTTCCGGAAGTGTTCGAATGTCATCAGTTGTGAGTCGTGTGTAAACCGTTTTTCATTCATAAACAGTGGGTTAGGCGGGTGCATGGAATGGACTTTGAGTCATTGTTTTGAGGACGGGTTGAACTAAGACCAAATGCTTGTTAAACCATTCGCCGAATCTCCTGTTTATGAATGAACAAAAGTTAACCCATGACTCACAGATGACGTTTTAAAATTAATCGAACAAATATTAAAAAATTTACAAATACAAATAATCCCTAACACATAATTAACACCTAACCTACGGTGAACTATACAGAGACGTTTAATATATAATAATATAATTTATATATGAGAACAAACCTATTTTAATGCACAGTACATTAATGAATGCGTCATGGTAGACGCCGCCCACCTCACTTTAACGAGCAGGTTGGAACAACGTCAGTTGTGAGTCGCGTGTAAAGTGACTTTAATTCGTAAATAGTGGGTTTGGCGGCTGGGTTAACGGACATCTGGTCTTTGTTTATGAGGACGGGCAGGATTGACGTAGAAAATGGCTTAAAAAAACTCAATTTGTTTTAAAGGCAATAATTACTGGCTCGGTATAGCTCCTAACTTTGAATGCAGTGCGTTCTCTTCTTGCAAATGAACTCTTCGTGTGGGTCTACCTACGTGGTGATAATTGAATTAGGAAACTGTTGCTGACGTAGTACTGAGAAACGTCCAGCTGAGGCAAGTAACCAGAGGAAATATTAAGCCTTCAGGACTAAACACCGCATTATCTTCCCCAGCTGCTTGCTGATGACTCCTAATCGAGCATAATTACTATATTGCTCATAGCCCCTGATGGAGCATAATTATTATATTATTTTGGGGCCCCCTGATTGATCATAATTTTTCAAATACTTATGAGAGCTGATTACAGTGCAAGTTTTTGTCCGTTTTACATGCAAATTTTACTTAAATGTTTGTTGATATAATTAATGTCTATACAAATAATTGTAAAGATTAGCACTATCTTATGATAACAAATATTAGCTACGACGTTATTCAATCATTTTAACGAAGAGGAATCACTCCATAAAAAATAAGTAACTTACATTTCACTCAAGCGAATGATAGTGTAAACTTCACACATGGAGCCTCGTACCCTGATTTACCTTGCGCGAGGGTTGGGTTTGGTGTTGGACCTAAGGCCTATCACCCGCGGGAGAGCCAAGACCACAATACCTTGCTGACCAACCAGAGAGTATATTTTAGTCCTAGATATAAAGAGCGAATACAGTAACTTTTAGTGTATATACATCGAGAAGCTGAGTATATCTGATGGTGAATATATTCACGTTTTGTCCAGTGAGCTCAAAATGCTTGGCTTGGAATAGTAGCTTTCACGGGAATTGTTTTTATCTTTTCATTCATTTCATTTCTCGTCATTGTCCTTCTGTTCTCTAACAGGTCAGATGTTGATGGTGTTCTTATGCTTTATTTGTGGTAATTAATTTGTCGTGTGTTTGTTATCATTATCATCATACCACCACCACCATCATCACCACCACCATCATCACCACCACCATCATCACCACCACCATCATCACCACCACTACCCCCACCATCATCATCACCACCACCATCATCACCACCACCATCATCACCACCACCATCATCACCACCACCATCATCACCACCACTACCCCCACCATCATCACCACCGTTATCACCACCACTACCACCATCACCATTAACACCACCACCACCACCATCATCCCCACCATCAACACCACTACCACCATCACCACCACCATCATCACCAACACTACCACCATCACCACCTCCATCATCATCATCACCACCACCATCATCACCACCACTAGACCACTGGAACATTATCTAACACTGTGCACAGTTATAAACCCATTAAGATTGCAACTTAGATTCAACAGAGCAGAAGAAGTTGTTAAACACGTGGGACAAAATCTTACTGAAGCGACCATACGAGTCATAAATACTCACACTCCGCCCAAGTAAAACAGAAACAAGCAACACTTAGTGGGCCAGCCAGAGGCTTAGGGCCCGCGCAGGAATATCCCTGCAAAAAAAAAAATCACCACCAATACCATACCACCACTATCATCATCATCACCACCACTACTACCACCATCATCCCCACTACTACCACCATCATCACCACCATCATCACCACCACCACCATCATCACCACCATCATCACCACCACTACCACCATCATCACCACCACTACCACCATCATCATCCCCACTACTACCACCATCATCCTCACCACCCCCACCATCACCACCACCATCATCACCACCACCATCATCACCACTACCACCATCATCACCACCACTACCACCATCATCATCCCCACTTCTACCACCATCATCATCACCACCCCCACCATCACCACCACCATCATCACCACTACCACCATCATCACCACCACCATCATCACCACCACTACCACCACCATCATCACCACCACCATCATCACCACCACCATCATCACCACTACCACCATCATCACCACCACTACTACCACCATTATCCCCACTACTACCACCATCATCATCACCACCCCCACCATCATCACCACTACCACCATCACCACCACCACTACTACCACCATTATCCCCACTACTACCACCATCATCATCACCACCCCCACCATCATCACCATTACCACCATCATCACCACTACCACCATCATCACCACTACCATCACCACCACTACCATCACCACCACTACCACCACCATCGCTGGCATCATCACCACCATCACATCACCATCATTCCGTCCCATGTCCCACCACATTACAAATCATCTACACACAGATGTGGCCCTATGGTAATTTTGTCCATGTTTAAGAGGAGGCGAAGCAAGAGGGAGAGAAGGAAGAGAAGGCGAAGGAAGAGGGAGAGAAGGAAGAGAAGGCGAAGGAAGAGGGAGAGAAGGAAGAGGAGGTTCAGAATGAGGACGATAACGATGATTCACGTCACATTATATCCTCCGTAAAAAAGAATCCCAGCACCATCTGCCTGTAAATCCGCAAGCAGGACCACCTGAGGACGTCGTCAACCCGTTGGACAGGAGTAAAGATAGCAAGATAACGGGTAAAAGAGACGGGTAAATGGTGCCGGTAAGAGGGACAGGTACAGAGAGCGTGAGGGACGCCTACACAGACCCTGCCGAGGTCTCAAGCAGTAATGTGGTCCAGCCGGTCTAACTGTAATGTGGTCCAGCCGGTCTAACTGTAATGTGGTCCAGCCGGTCTAACTGTAATGTGGTCCAGCCGGTCTAACTATAATGTGGTACAGTCTGTAAGGTGGTCTCCGAGCATCCCGTCCTCCTAATAGAACGTCGAATTTGAACGAAGACCCTACCTAAGGCCAGACATCGTCGTACTAAGAAATGGTAGCGCCTTGCAACAATTGACCAAATGGCCCGTTTTCTGTTTTGGGTCCTCTGGTTGGTTAGGATAATTTCACATTAGCCCGACAGTCTTTTGACGATGGGAAACCTCAGGAGGACGAGACCTCAGAAACCTCAGGCGGAGCTGCGAGTACACACGGCATAAAACACAGCAGCCAGGCACAAGGTCACTTCTGCCATGCTGGTCCGGTTTGCCATTAATAAAAGATCAACTTAAGCATTCGCTATGGTAGCTCTGGCGTTCCCTACCACCACGGGCGACACGTAAACAGTATTACCGGCCGTATCTCTGCAACATTTCCTCTTTTTATGGCTGCTGTCACATATCGTTAGAGAAAGTACCGCTGGGCGCATCTTACGCCAGACCTCACCTGATTCCTGAGGCTCTTTTATGATGCTTGTCTTTAGAATAATTTGAAGGTATAAGCCCTTTTGAAGAGCGAGACGGCGTTCGTTCTTGTGAGTCGCGGATTAACGCCTGGAAGCCGAGCTGTAGAAGCAGCGGCTTGTGTGGATCAGACAGGCGGAAGCTTTCTCTCCAAATTTACTCCGATCCAAACGATATCATCAACAAGGAGAGCATGTACCAATCTTAAGATGAATTGAGAACCAGCTGCGGACGCTACTGAAGCTGCAACGCCAGCAGAAATACTAAATAGAGATTAATATATTTGATCATTAGTGTCTCTACAAGGAATAATATTATCACTAGTGGCACTTACGGGCGGGCGTAGGTATCTAGGAGTATTACCGTGTTGGATAAATTATCAGATGCTGGGTCTTATCTGACCTGGAAAACTATGAGGGTTTCTCTATGGCGGCGAGGGCATGTGTCCTCTGACTACCACCAGCCTTCACCATCACCACCCTTCACCACCACCAGCCTTCACCACCACCAGCCTTCACCACCACCACCCTTCACCACCACCACCCTTCACCATCACCAGTCTTCACCACCACCACCCTTCACCACCACCACCCTTCACCATCACCACCCTTCACCACCACCACCAACCTTCACCACCACCACCACCCTTAACCACCACCACCCTTCACCACCACCACCCTTCACCACCACCACCCTTCACCACCACCACCCTTCACCACCACCACCCTTCACCATCACCAGTCTTCACCACCAACCTTCACCACCACCCTTCACCACCACCACCCTTCACCACCACTACCCTTCACCAACACCACCCTTCACCACCACTACCCTTCACCACCACCACCCTTCACCATCACCACCCTTCACCATCACCAGCCTTCACCACCACCAGCCTTCACCATCACCAGTCTTCACCACCACCACCCTTCACCACCACCACCCTTCACCACCACCACCCTTCACCACCACCACCCTTCACCCCCACCACCCTTCACCACCACCACCCTTCACCACCACCACCCTTCACCATCACCACCCTTCACCATCACCACCCTTCACCATCACCAGCCTTCACCACCACCAGCCTTCACCATCACCAGCCTTCACCACCACCACCCTTCACCACCACCACCACCCTTCACCACCACCACCCTTCACCACCACCACCCTTCACCACCACCACCCTTCACCATCACCACCCTTCACCATCACCACCCTTCACCACTACCAGCCTTCACCATCACCAGTCTTCACCACCACCACCCTTCACCACCACCACCCTTCACCACCACCACCCTTCACCACCACCACCCTTCACCACCACCACCCTTCACCATCACCAGCCTTCACCACCACCACCAACCTTCACCACCACCACCAACCTTCACCACCACCAACCTTCACCACCACCAGCTTTCACCATCACCAGTCTTCACCACCACCACCCTTCACCATCACCACCCTTCACCATCACCACCCTTCACCACCACCACCCTTCACCATCACCAGTCTTCACCACCACCACCCTTCACAACCACCACCCTTCACGATCACCACCCTTCACCACCACCACCCTTCACCAGCACCAGCCTTCACCACCACCACCCTTCACCACCACCAGCCTTCACCACCACTACCCTTCACCATCACCAGTCTTCACCACCACCACCAACCTTCACCACCACCACCCTTCACCACCACCACCCTTCACTACCACCACCCTTCACCACCACCACCCTTCACCATCACCAGTCTTCACCACCACCACCAACCTTCACCACTACCACCACCCTTCACCACCACCACCCTTCACCATCACCAGTCTTCACCACCACCACCAACCTTCACCACCACCACCACCCTTCACCACTACCACCCTTCACCATCACCAGTCTTCACCACCACCACCAACCTTCTCCGCCACCACCACCCTTCACCACCACCACCCTTCACCACCACCACCCTTAACCACCACCACCCATCACCACCACCAGCCTTCACCACCCTTCACCACCACCACCCTTCACCACTACCACCCTTCACCACCACCAACCTTCAGCATCACCACCCTTCACCATCACCAGTCTTCACCACCACCACCAACCTTCACAACCACCACCACCCTTCACCATCACCACCCTTCACCACCACCACCCTTCACCACCACCACCCTTCACTACAACCACCCTTCACCACCATCACCACCCTTCACCACTACCACCCGTCACCATCACCAGTCTTCACCACCACCACCAACCTTCACCACCACCACCAGCCTTCACCACCACCAGCCTTCACCACCACCAGCCTTCACCACCACCACCCATCACCACCACCACCCTTCACCACAATCACCCTTCACCACCACTACCCTTCACCATCACCAGCCTTCACCACCACCAGCCTTCACCATCACCAGTCTTCACCACCACCACCCTTTACCACCACCACCCTTCACCACCATCACCTTTCACCACCACCACTCTTCACCACCACCGCCCTTCACCACCACCACCCTTCACCATCCCCAGCCTTCACCACCACCAGCCTTCACCATCACCACCCTTCACCACCACCACCCTTCACCACCACCAACCTTCACCAGCACCACCCTTCACCACCACCACCTTTCACCACCACCACCCTTCACCACCACCACCCTTCACCACCACCACCCTTCACCACCACCACCCTTCACCACCACCAACCCTCACCAGCACCACCCTTCACCACCACCACCTTTCACCACCACCACCCTTCACCACCACCACCCTTCACCACCACCACCCTTCACCACCACCACCCTTCACCATCACCAGCCTTCACCACCACCAGCCTTCACCATCACCAGTCTTCACCACCACCACCAACCTTCACAACCACCACCACCCTTCACCATCACCACCCTTCACCACCACCACCCTTCACCACCACCACCCTTCACAACAACCACCCTTCACCACCATCACCACCCTTCACCACCATCACCACCCTTCACCACTACCACCCGTCACCATCACCAGTCTTCACCACCACCACCAACCTTCACCACCACCACCAGCCTTCACCACCACCGCCCTTCACCACCACCACCCTTCACCATCCCCAGCCTTCACCACCACCAGCCTTCACCATCACCACCCTTCACCACCACCACCCTTCACCACCACCAACCTTCACCAGCACCACCCTTCACCACCACCACCTTTCACCACCACCACCCTTCACCACCACCACCCTTCACCACCACCACCCTTCACCACCACCACCCTTCACCACCACCAACCTGACCAGCACCACCACCACCTTTCACCACCACCACCCTTCACCACCACCACCCTTCACCACCACCACCCTTCACCACCACCACCCTTCACCATCACCAGCCTTCACCACCACCAGCCTTCACCATCACCAGTCTTCACCACCACCACCAACCTTCACAACCACCACCACCCTTCACCATCACCACCCTTAACCACCACCACCCTTCACCACCACCACCCTTCACCACAACCACCCTTCACCACCATCACCACCCTTCACCACTACCACCCGTCACCATCACCAGTCTTCACCACCACCACCAACCTTCACCAGCACCACCAGCCTTCACCACCACCAGCCTTCACCACCACCAGCCTTCACCACCACCAGCCTTCACCACCACCACCCATCACCACCACCACCCTTCACCACCATCACCCTTCACCACCACCACCCTTTACCACCACCAACCTTCACCACCACCACCCTTCACCACCACCAACCTTCACCACCACCACCCTTCACCATCACCAGTCTTCACCATCACCACCCTTCACCACCACCACCCTTCACCATCACCACCCTTCACCACCACCAGCCTTCACTCCATCACCACCACCAGCCTTCACCATCACCACCCTTCACCACCACCAGCCTTCACCACCACCACCCTTCACCACCACCAACCTTCACCACCACCACCCTTCACCATCACCAGTCTTCACCATCACCACCCTTCACCACCACCAGCCTTCACCACCACCACCCTTCACCACCACCACCCTTCACCACCACCAACCCTCACCAGCACCACCCTTCACCACCACCACCTTTCACCACCACCACCCTTCACCACCACCACCCTTCACCACCACCACCCTTCACCACCACCACCCTTCACCATCACCAGCCTTCACCACCACCAGCCTTCACCATCACCAGACTTCACCACCACCACCAACCTTCACAACCACCACCACCCTTCACCATCACCACCCTTAACCACCACCACCCTTCACCACCACCACCCTTCACCACAACCACCCTTCACCACCATCACCACCCTTCACCACTACCACCCGTCACCATCACCAGTCTTCACCACCACCACCAACCTTCACCAGCACCACCAGCCTTCACCACCACCAGCCTTCACCACCACCAGCCTTCACCACCACCAGCCTTCACCACCACCACCCATCACCACCACCACCCTTCACCACCATCACCCTTCACCACCACCACCCTTTACCACCACCAACCTTCACCACCACCACCCTTCACCACCACCAACCTTCACCACCACCACCCTTCACCATCACCAGTCTTCACCATCACCACCCTTCACCACCACCACCCTTCACCATCACCACCCTTCACCACCACCAGCCTTCACTCCATCACCACCACCAGCCTTCACCATCACCACCCTTCACCACCACCAGCCTTCACCACCACCACCCTTCACCACCACCAACCTTCACCACCACCACCCTTCACCATCACCAGTCTTCACCATCACCACCCTTCACCACCACCAGCCTTCACCACCACCATCCTTCACCACCACCACCCTTCACCACCACCAGCCTTCACCATCACAACCCTTCACCACCACCAGCCTTCACCCCATCACCACCACCACCCTTCACCACCACCACCCTTCACCACCACCACCCTTCACCACCACCACCCTTCACCATCACCACACTTCACCACCACCAGCCTTCACCACCACCACCACCGCCACCCTTCACCACCACCAGCCTTCACCACCACCAGCCCTCACCATCACCAGCCTTCACCACCACCACCCTTCACCATCACCTGCCTTCACCACCACCAACCTTCACCACCACCACCCTTCACCACCACCAAGCTTCACCACCACCACCCTTCACCATCACCATTCTTCACCATCACCAGCCTTCACCACCACCAACCTTCACCACCACCACCCTTCACCACCACCAGCCTTCACCACCACCACCCTTCACCATCACCAGCCTTCACCACCACCAGCCTTCTCCACCACCACCCTTCACCACCACCAGCCTTCTCCACCACCAACCTTCACCACCACCAGCCTTCTCCACCACCACCCTTCACCACCACCAGCCTTCACCACCACCAGCCTTCACCACCACCAACCTTCACCACCACCAGCCTTCTCCACAACCAACCTTCACCACCACCAACCTTCACCACCACCACCCTTCACCACCACCATCCTTCCCCACCACCAGCCTTCACCACCACCACCCTTCACCACCACCAACCTTCACCACCACCAACCTTCACCACCACCAACCTTCACCACCACCACCCATCACCACCCCCCCCCCCCCCCACCCCCACGCTGATGAGCACATTGTGATGGATCTAATTACCTCTCCATGATTTATGGGAGAAAGAGCACAACCTTGATGAGGTAATTAAGGATGTAGGTAGATGGGTCCAGCCTCGTACTCACCTAGTTGTACTCACCTGGTTGTGCTTGCGGGGGTTGAGCTCTGGCTCTTTGGTCCCGCCTCTCAACCGTCGATCAACAGGTGTACAGGTTCCTGAGCCTATTGGGCTCTATCATATCTACACTTCAAACTGTGTATGGAGTCAGCCTCCACCACATCACTTCCTAATGCATTCCATTTGTCAACCACTCTGACACTAAAAAAGTTCTTTCTAATATCTCTGTGGCTCATTTGGGCACTCAGTTTCCACCTGTGTCCCCTAGTGCGTGTACCCCTTGTGTTAAATAGCTTGTCTTTATCAACCCTCTTGATTCCCTTGAGAATCTTGAATGTGGTGATCATGTCCCCCCTAACTCTTCTGTCTTCCAACGAAGTGAGGTTCAATTCCCGTAGTCTCTCCTCGTAGCTCATACCTCTCAGCTCGGGTACTAGTCTGGTGGCAAACCTTTGAACCTTTTCCAGTTTAGTCTTATGCTTGACTACATATGGACTCCATGCTGGAGCCGCATACTCCAGGATTGGTCTGACATATGTGGTATATAATGTTCTGAAAGATTCCTTACACAAGTTTCTAAAGGCCGTTCTTATGTTAGCCAACCTGGCATATGCTGCTGATGTTATCCTCTTGATATGAGCTTCAGGGGACAGGTCTGGCGTGATATCAACCCCCAGGTCTTTCTCTCTTTCTGACTCTTGAAGTATTTCATCTCCCAAGTGATACCTTGTATCTGGTCTCCTGCTTCCTACCCCTATCTTCATTACATTACATTTGCTTGGGTTAAACTCTAACATCCATTTGTTCGACCATTCCTGCAGCTTGTCCAGGTCTTCTTGAAGCCTCAAGCTGTCCTCCTCTGTCTTAATCCTCATAATTTTGGCGTCGTCAGGAAGCATTGAGAGGAATGAGTCTATACCCTCTGGGAGATCATTTACGTATATCAGAAACAGGATAGGTCCAAGCACAGAGCCCTGTGGGACTCCACTGGTGACTTCACGCCATTCTGAGGTCTCACCCCTCACTATAACTCTCTGCTTCCTATTGCTTAGGTACTCCCTTATCCACTGCAGCGCCCTACCAGTTACACCTGCCTGTTTCTCCAGCTTATGCATCAACCTTTTATGGGGTACTGTGTCAAAGGCTTTCCGACAGTCCAAAAAAATGCAGTCCGCCCATCCTTCTCTTTCTTGCTTAATCTTTGTCACCTGATCATAGAATTCTATCAAGCTTGTAAGGCAAGATTTACCCTACCTGAACCCATGTTGATGGGTTGTCACGAAGTCTCTTCTCTCCAGATGTGTTACTAGGTTTTTTTTCACAATCTTCTCCATCACCTTGCATGGTATACAAGTTAAGGACACTGGCCTGTAGTTCAGTGCCTCTCGTCTGTCATCCTTTTTAAATATTGATACTACATTAGCAGTCTTCCATACTTCTGGTAGGTCTCCCGTTTCCAGTGACCTACTATACACTATGGAGAGTGACAAGCAAAGTGCTCCTGCACACTCTTTCAATACCCATGGTGAGATTCCATCCGGCCCAACAGCTATTCTCACACCCAGCTCCAATAGGTGCTTCTTGACCTCATCTCTTGTAATTTCGAACCTTTCCAAGGTCACCTGGTTTGCTGCCACCTCTCCTAGCGCCGTGACTTCTCCCTGTTCTATTGTAAAGACCTCCTGGAACCTTTTGTTGAGTTCTTCACACACCTCCTTGTCATTCTCTATGTACCTGTCCTCGCCCACCCTAAGTTTCATCACCTGTTCCTTCACTGTTGTCTTCCTCCTGATGTGACTGTGTAGTAGCTTTGGTTCGGTCTTGGCTTTATTAGCTATATCATTTTCATACCTTTTCTCAGCTGCTCTTCTCACACTAACATACTCGTTCCTGGTTCTCTGGTATCTCTCTCTACTTTCTGGTGTTCTGTTATTACGGAAGTTCCTCCATGCCCTTTTGTTCAGCTCCTTTGCTTTCATACATTCCTTATTAAACCACGGATTCTTCCTTTGCTTCTCTGTTTTTTCCTGTTGGGCTGGGACAAACCTGCTTACAGCCTCCTTACATTTTTGGGTGACATAGTCCATCATGTCTTGTACGGACTTGGTTCCGAGTTCTGTGTCCCAATGTATATCCCATAGGAATTTATTCATCTCCTCATAGTTTCCCTTTCGGTACGCCAGCCCTTCGTTTCCCAGTTCTTTTTTGGGGGTGATAATTCCCAGCTCAACCAGGTACTCAAAGCTCAATACACTATGATCACTCATTCCCAAGGGGGCTTCCAACTTAACTTCCCTTATATCCGACTCATTTAGGGTAAATATCAGATCAAGCAAGGCTGGTTCATCCCCTCCTCTCATTCTTGTCGGTGCCTTGACGTGTTGACTTAGAAAGTTTCTTGTTGCCACATCCAGCAGCTTAGCTCTCCAAGTGTCTGGGCCTCCATGTAGGTCTCTGTTCCCCCAATCTATCTTTCCATGGTTGAAGTCTCCCATGATTAGTAGCCTGGATCCGTTCCTGCTAGCCACAGAAGCTGCTCTCTCTATTATATTGATGGTGGCCAAGTTGTTTCTATCATATTCCTGTCTGGGTCTTCTGACATTCGGTGAGGGGTTATATATGACTACTACTATAATTTTCTGTCCTCCAGTTGCTATGGTGCCTGATATGTAGTCACTGAAACCTTCACAGTTCTGAATAACCATCTCTTCGAAACTCCAACCTTCTCTTAGTAGCAAAGCTACACCACCTCCTCCTCTCCCTTCTCTCTCTTTCCTCACTACATAGTAGCCCTGTGGAAACACTGCGTTTGTTATGGTGAGTGCTATTATGTCTGGGTTTTCTTCTAGTGCCCATTCTCCGAGTATACCCATTCGTGTGGGTATGTCTATGTGGGTAGACGGGTCCAGCCTCGTGTGGGTATGTCTATGTGGGTATAGGATTACTTTGTGTATGTGGGAAGTGTATTTCGGTAGATGTTATATTAATCGTGTTGATAATTGGTATATTTTTTGAATTTTACAATAGGTACTTGTGCGGGGTAAGATAGGATCTTGTGAATATGTGTAGCATATTCGGTATGCACGTATGTTTGTATATAATTATATAAGTGTATATTTATACATATATATATATATATATATATATATATATATATATATATATATATATATATATATATATATATATATATATATATATGAATGAAAACTCACACCCCAGAAGTGACTCGAACCCATACTCCCAGAAGCAACGCAACTGGTAACTACAGGGCGCCTTAATCCGCTTGACCATCACGGCCGTCAAAAGGAAGTGATAGCCGAGGCTATTTGAGCCACTTCCCCGACGGCAACTCGGATGGTAATCTTGGGCATAGCATTTCACCAAATCACCTCATTCTTTGGGGCACACGTGAGGAACACAAATGCGAACAAGCCTGAATGGTCCCCAGGACTATATGCGAATGAAAACTCACACCCCAGAAGTGACTCGAACCCATACTCCCAGAAGCAACGCAACTGGTAACTACAGGGCGCCTTAATCCGCTTGACCATCACGGCCGTCAAAAGGAAGTGATAGCCGAGGCTATTTGAGCCACTTCCCCGACGGCAACTCGGATGGTAATCTTGGGCATAGCATTTCACCAAATCACCTCATTCTTTGGGGCACACGTGAGGAACACAAATGCGAACAAGCCTGAATGGTCCCCAGGACTATATGCGAATGAAAACTCACACCCCAGAAGTGACTCGAACCCATACTCCCAGAAGCAACGCAACTGGTAACTACAGGGCGCCTTAATCCGCTTGACCATCACGGCCGTCAAAAGGAAGTGATAGCCGAGGCTATTTGAGCCACTTCCCCGACGGCAACTCGGATGGTAATCTTGGGCATAGCATTTCACCAAATCACCTCATTCTTTGGGGCACACGTGAGGAACACAAATGCGAACAAGCCTGAATGGTCCCCAGGACTATATGCGAATGAAAACTCACACCCCAGAAGTGACTCGAACCCATACTCCCAGAAGCAACGCAACTGGTAACTACAGGGCGCCTTAATCCGTCGGGGAAGTGGCTCAAATAGCCTCGGCTATCACTTCCTTTTGACGGCCGTGATGGTCAAGCGGATTAAGGCGCCCTGTAGTTACCAGTTGCGTTGCTTCTGGGAGTATGGGTTCGAGTCACTTCTGGGGTGTGAGTTTTCATTCGCATATAGTCCTGGGGACCATTCAGGCTTGTTCGCATTTGTGTTCCTCACGTGTGCCCCAAAGAATGAGGTGATTTGGTGAAATGCTATGCCCAAGATTACCATCCGAGTTGCCGTCGGGGAAGTGGCTCAAATAGCCTCGGCTATCACTTCCTTTTGACGGCCGTGATGGTCAAGCGGATTAAGGCGCCCTGTAGTTACCAGTTGCGTTGCTTCTGGGAGTATGGGTTCGAGTCACTTCTGGGGTGTGAGTTTTCATTCGCATATAGTCCTGGGGACCATTCAGGCTTGTTCGCATTTGTGTTCCTCACGTGTGCCCCAAAGAATGAGGTGATTTGGTGAAATGCTATGCCCAAGATTACCATCCGAGTTGCCGTCGGGGAAGTGGCTCAAATAGCCTCGGCTATCACTTCCTTTTGACGGCCGTGATGGTCAAGCGGATTAAGGCGCCCTGTAGTTACCAGTTGCGTTGCTTCTGGGAGTATGGGTTCGAGTCACTTCTGGGGTGTGAGTTTTCATTCGCATATAGTCCTGGGGACCATTCAGGCTTGTTCGCATATATATATATATATATATATATATATATATATATATATATATATATATATATATATATATATATATATATATATATATATATATGTGTATGTGTGTGAGTGTATTTATGTATGTAATTGAATGATGGGGAAATGATCACTTGGACAATTAAACAATAATGTTCTGATCATGAACACTTGTTCGATACAGAGCAGCCAATGAGTGATGTATAGTTGCTTAGAGTCGTCTCGGGGGGGGGGGGGAGCTGTTAAGTGTCGTGAAGATTGGTCATGGGTCAAGAGTCTTTGGTGAAGGGTCAAGAGTCTTTGGTGAAGGGTCAAGAGTCTGTGGTGAAGGGTCAAGAGTCTTTGGTGAAGGGGTCAAGAGTCTTTGGTGAAGGGTCAAGAGTCTTTGGTGAAGGGTCAAGAGTCTTTGGTGAAGGGGTCATGAGTCTTTGGTGAAGGGTCAAGAGTCATTGGTGAAGGGTCAGGAGTCATTGGTGAAGGGTCAAGAGTCATTGGTGAAGGGTCAAGAGTCTTTGGTGAAGGGGTCAAGAGTCTTTGGTGAAGGGGTCAAGAGTCTTTGGTGAAGGGTCAAGAGACTTTGGTGAAGGGTCAAGAGTCTTTGGTGAAGGGGTCATGAGTCTTTGGTGAAGGGTCAAGAGTCTTTGGTGAAGGGTCAAGAGTCTTTGGTGAAGGAGTCAAGAGTCTTTGGTGAAGAGTCAAGAGTCTTTGTTCAAGGGTCAAGAGTCATTGGTGAAGGGTCAAGAGTCTTTGGTGAAGGGTCAAGAGTCATTGGTGAAGGGTCAAGAGTCTTTGGTGAAGGGGTCAAGAGTCTTTGGTGAAGGGTCAAGAGTCTTTGGTGAAGGGTCAAGAGTCTTTGGTGAAGGGGTCATGAGTCTTTGGTGAAGAGTCAAGAGTCTTTGTTCAAGGGTCAAGAGTCATTGGTGAAGGGTCAAGAGTCTTTGGTGAAGGGTCAAGAGTCATTGGTGAAGGGTCAGGAGTCATTGGTGAAGGGTCAAGAGTCATTGGTGAAGGGTCAAGAGTCTTTGGTGAAGGGTCAAGAGTCTTTGGTGAAGGGTCAAGAGTAATTGGTGAAGGGTCAAGAGTCTTTGGTGAAGGGTCAAGAGTCTTTGGTGAAGGGTCAAGAGTCTTTAGTGAAGGGGTCAAGAATCTTTGGTGAAGGGTCAAGAGTCTTTAGTGAAGGGGTCAAGAGTCTTTGATGAAGGGGTCAAGAGTCTTTGGTGAAGGGTCAAGAGTCTTTAGTGAAGGGGTCAAGAGTCTTTGATGAAGGGGTCAAGAGTCTTTGGTGAAGGGGTCAAGAGTCTTTGATGAAGGGGTCAAGAGTCTTTGGTGAAGGGTCAAGAGTCTTTGTTCAAGGGTCAAGAGTCTTTGGTGAAGGGTCAAGAGTCATTGTTCAAGGGTCAAGAGTCATTGGTGAAGGGTAAAGAATCTTTAGTGAAGGTGTCAAGAGTCTTTGGTGAAGGGTCAAGAGTCTTTGTTCAAGGGTCAAGAGTCTTTGTTCAAGGGTCAAGAGTCTTTGTTCAAGGGTCAAGAGTCATTGGTGAAGGGTAAAGATCAGTCTTTAGTGAAGGGGTCAAGAGTCTTTAGTGAAGGGTCAAGAGTCTTTGGTGAAGGGTCAAGAGTCTTTGGTGAAGGGTCAAGAGTCTTTGTTCAAGGGTCAAGAGTCTTTAGTCATCGTTTCGACTGTGTCACTCAGACTGTGTCGCTCCGACTGTGTCACTCAGACTGTGACGCTCCGACTGTGTCACTCCGACTGTGCCGTACCGACTATGCCGCACCGTCTGTGTCACTAGATATTCAAAACCCGCTGAATATGACGCATTAATACACCAATACCAGAACAGGCCACACAAGGCGAGCTAGACCAAAGGTGTCAGATACACTGAGGATTCTGTCCAAGGACATTAGGAAAGCCAGACACTCGAACATACCGAATATCTGGACAATGTACGAGGTGCATATGACTGTAGGAAGAACAATGCAGCTCGGATCAAGAGAAACAAGACGTTGTTCCATCAAGTGAATAGGAGTGAGACGGGTGTGACCAATACACAAGTTAGGCCAAGGCGTTTCCTTTCGTCTATTACGGTGCGAGGAGGTTACGGTCTAAGGGTAAAAAGGGACAAGAGTCAAGAGTATCAAGAGTCAAGAGTCTTAAGAATATCACTCTTAAGAACACTAGCATTTTATTACCTATAACGACGGCCTAAGGAGCAGGTCGACGGTCGCGGGTTGCAGAAGGAATGACTGGGTCAAAATATGAATAAGGAATCCCTTTCCACGAAATGTTGTAAGCACGCATTGCATCCTTAGCGGTGGTGTCTGCGAGGTGGTTCGGGTGGCTCTTTAACTCTCTTAAGACGTGTCTTATCTCTGGCAGAGATAAGACGTGTCCTCTTACTGGACGTGTCTTATCTCTTCCATAGATAAGACACGTCCAGTGCTGGAGCTTCAACGCTTTAGGCTACAAAGGGTTAAACGACTCCAGGGCCATAAGGAGTCAACCACAGTGACAAGGGAACGTTGATGGTCTGGTTATGTGTAGAGAATATACATAGTCAGGCCATCACCAGATATATGGCAGACGAAAAGCGCCCAAAAGACAAATATATATATATATATATATATATATATATATATATATATATATATATATATATATATATATATATATATATATATATATATATGCGAACAAGCCTGAATGGTCCCCAGGACATATGCAACTGAAAACTCACACCCCAGAAGTGACTCGAACCCATACTCCCAGAAGCAACGCAACTGGTATGTACAAGACGCCTTAATCCACTTGACCATCACGACCGGTCAAAATGAGGTGATAGCCGAGGCTATATGAACCACCCCACCGCCGGCACTCGGATAGTTATCTTGGGCATAGCATTTTACCAAATCACCTCATTCTTTGGGGCACACGTGAGGAACACAAATGGATGGTCAAGTGGATTAAGGCGTCTTGTACATACCAGTTGCGTTGCTTCTGGGAGTATGGGTTCGAGTCACTTCTGGGGTGTGAGTTTTCAGTTGCATATGTCCTGGGGACCATTCAGGCTTGTTCGCATTTGTGTTCCTCACGTGTGCCCCAAAGAATGAGGTGATTTGGTAAAATGCTATGCCCAAGATAACTATCCGAGTGCCGGCGGTGGGGTGGTTCATATAGCCTCGGCTATCACCTCATTTTGACCGGTCGTGATGGTCAAGTGGATTAAGGCGTCTTGTACATACCAGTTGCGTTGCTTCTGGGAGTATGGGTTCGAGTCACTTCTGGGGTGTGAGTTTTCAGTTGCATATGTCCTGGGGACCATTCAGGCTTGTTCGCATTTGTGTTCCTCACGTGTGCCCCAAAGAATGAGGTGATTTGGTAAAATGCTATGCCCAAGATAACTATCCGAGTGCCGGCGGTAGGGTGGTTCATATAGCCTCGGCTATCACCTCATTTTGACCGGTCGTGATGGTCAAGTGGATTAAGGCGTCTTGTACATACCAGTTGCGTTGCTTCTGGGAGTATGGGTTCGAGTCACTTCTGGGGTGTGAGTTTTCAGTTGCATATGTCCTGGGGACCATTGAGGCTTGTTCGCATTTGTGTTCCTCACGTGTGCCCCAAAGAATGAGGTGATTTAGTAAAATGCTATGCCCAAGATAACTATCCGAGTGCCGGCGGTGGGGTGGTTCATATAGCCTCGGCTATCACCTCATTTTGACCGGTCGTGATGGTCAAGTGGATTAAGGCGTCTTGTACATACCAGTTGCGTTGCTTCTGGGAGTATGGGTTCGAGTCACTTCTGGGGTGTGAGTTTTCAGTTATATATATATATATATATATATATATATATATATATATATATATATATATATATATATATATGTCGTACCTAGTAGCCAGAACGCACTTCTCAGCCTACTATGCAAGGCCCGATTTGCCTAATAAGCCACGTTTTCATGAATTAATTGTTTTTCGACTACCTAACCTACCTAACCTAACCTAACCTAACTTTTTCGGCCACCTAACCTAACCTAACCTATAAAGATAGGTTAGGTTAGGTTAGGTAGGGTTGGTTAGGTTCGGTCATATATCTAAGTTAATTTTAACTCCAATAAAAAAAATTGACCTCATACATAATGAAATGGGTAGCTTTATCATTTCATTATTACAAAATTAGAGAAAATATATTAATTCATGAAAACTTGGCTTATTAGGCAAATCGGGCCTTGCATAGTAGGCTGAGAAGTGCGTTCTGGCTACTAGGTACGACATATATATATATAACTTGTACCTAGTAGCCAGAACGTCGTACTTGGCCTACTATCAAGCCAAAATTTGCCTAATACGCCAAGTTTTCCTGAATTTATATAATTTTCTAAATTTTTTCTTATGAAATGATAAATCTGTCCATTTCATTATGTATAAGTTAATTTGTTTATATCTGAGTTAAAACTAACCTAGATATCTGACCGAACCTAACCAACTCTACCTAACCTAACCTAACCTATCTTAACCCAACCTAAACTATCACAACTAAGTCAATAAAATATGGTCTCAATATAATATATAAATAATAATTCAAATAAACTGAATGGAAAATTTTTTTTGAAAATAAAGAAAATCACCCGGCCAATTAGGCACATCGGGCCTTGCATAGTAGGCCGAGAAGTGCGTTCTGGCTACTAGGTGCGACATATATATATATATATATATATATATATATATATATATATATATATATATGTCGTACCTAGTAGCCAGAACGCACTTCTCGGCCTACTATACAAGGCCCGATTTGCCTAATAAGCCAAGTTTTCCTGAATTAATATATTTTCTCTATATTTTTTTCTTATGAAATGATAGAGCTACCCATTTCATTATGTATGAAGTCAATTTGTTTTTATTGGAGTTAAAATTAACGGAGATATATGACAGAACCTAACCAACCCTACCTAACCTAACCTAACCTATCTCTATAGGTTAGGTTAGGTTAGGTAGCCGAAAAAGTTAGGTTAGGTTAGGTTAGGTAGGTTAGGTTGTCGAAAAACAATTAATTCATGAAAACTTGGCTTATTAGGCAAATTGGGCCTTGCATAGTAGGCTGAGAAGTGCGTTCTGGCTATTAGGTACGACATATATATATATATATATATATGTCGTACCTAGTAGCCAGAACTCACTTCTCAGCCTACTATGCGAGGCCCGATTTGCCTAATAAGCCAAGTTTTACTGAATTAATATATTTTCTCTAATTTTTTTCTTATGAAATGATAAAGCTACCCATTTCATTATGTATGAGGTCAATTTTTTTTTATTGGAGTTAAAATTAACGTAGATATATGACCGAACCTAACCAACCCTACCTAACCTAACCTAACCTATCTCTATAGGTTAGGTTAGGTTAGGTAGCCGAAAACGTTAGGTTAGGTTAGGTTAGGTAGGTTAGGTTGTCGAAAAAACATTAATTCATGAAAACTAGGCTTATTAGGCAAATCAGGCCTTGCATAGTAGGCTGAGAAGTGAGTTCTGGCTACTAGGTACGACATATATATATATATATATATATATATATATATATATATATATATATATATATATATATATATATGTCGTACCTAATAGCCAGAACGCACTTCTCAGCCTACTATTCAAGGCCCGATTTGCCTAATAAGCCAAGTTTTCATGAATTAATGTTTTTTCGTCTACCTAACCTACCTAACCTAACCTAACCTAGCTTTTTTTGGCTACCTAACCTAACCTTACCTATAAATATAGGTTAGGTTAGGGTAGGTAGGGTTGGTTAGGTTCGGTCATATATCTACGTTAATTTTAACTCCAATAAAAAAAAATTGACCTCATACATAAAGAAAAGGGTTGCTTTATCATTTCATAAGAAAAAAATTATAGTAAATATATTAATTCAGGAAAACTTGGCTTATTAGGCAAATCGGGCCTTGAATAGTAGGCTGAGAAGTGAGTTCTGGCTACTAGGTACGACATATATATATATATATATATATATATATGTCGTACCTAGTAGCCAGAACGCACTTTTTGGCCTGCTATGCAAGGCCATATTTGCCTAATAAGCCAAGTTTTCCTGAAATAATATATTTTCTCTAATTTTTTTCTTATGAAATGATAAAGCTACCCATTTCATTATGAATGAGGTCAATTTTTTTTTATTGGAGTTAAAATTAACGTAGATATATGACCGAACCTAACCAACCCTACCTAACCTAACCTAACCTATCTTTATAGGTTAGGTTAGGTTAGGTAGCCGAAAAAGTTAGGTTAGGTTAGGTTAGGTAGGTTAGGTAGACGAAAAACAATTAATTCATGAAAACTTGGCTTATTAGGCAAATCAGGCCTTGCATAGTAGGCTGAGAAGTGCGTTCTGGCTACTAGGTACGACATATATATATATATATATATATATATATATATATATATATATATATATATATATATATATATATGTCGTACCTAGTAGCCAGAACGCACTTCTCAGCCTACTATGCAAGGCCCGATTTGCCTAATAAGCCAAGTTTTCCTGAATTAATATATTTTCTCTAATTTTTTTCTTATGAAATGATAAAGCTATCCATTTCATTATGTATGAGGTCAATTTTTTTTTATTGGAGTTAAAATTAATATAGATATATGACGGAACCTAACCAACCCTACCTAACCTAACCTAACCTAACCTACCTTTATAGGTTAGGTTAGGTTAGGTAGCCGAAAATGTTAGGTTAGGTTAGGTTAGGTAGGTTAGGTAGTCGAAAAACAATTATTTCATGAAAACTTGGCTTATTAGGCAAATCGGGCCTTGCATAGTAGGCTAAGAAGTGCGTTCTGGCTACTAGGTACGACATATATATATAACTGAAAACTCACACCCCAGAAGTGACTCGAACCCATACTCCCACAACTGGTATGTACAGGGACGCCTTAATCCGCTTGACCATCACGACCGGACAAAAGGAAGTGATAGCCGAGGCTATATGAACCACTTCCCCGCTGGCACTCGGATGGTAATCTTGGGCATAGCATTTTATCAAATCACCTCATTCTTTGGGGCACACGTGAGGAACACAAATGCAAACAAGCCTGAATGGTCCCCAGGACTATATACAACTGAAAACTCACACCCCAGAAGTGACTCGAACCCATACTCCCACAACTGGTATGTACAGGGACGCCTTAATCCGCTTGACCATCACGACCGGACAAAAGGAAGTGATAGCCGAGGCTATATGAACCACTTCCCCGCCGGCACTCGGATGGTAATCTTGGGCATAGCATTTTATCAAATCACCTCATTCTTTGGGGCACACGTGAGGAACACAAATGCAAACAAGCCTGAATGGTCCCCAGGACTATATACAACTGAAAACTCACACCCCAGAAGTGACTCGAACCCATACTCCCACAACTGGTATGTACAGGGACGCCTTAATCCGCTTGACCATCACGACCGGACAAAAGGAAGTGATAGCCTATCACTTCCTTTTGTCCGGTCGTGATGGTCAAGCGGATTAAGGCGTCCCTGTACATACCAGTTGTGGGAGTATGGGTTCGAGTCACTTCTGGGGTGTGAGTTTTCAGTTGTATATAGTCCTGGGGACCATTCAGGCTTGTTTGCATTTGTGTTCCTCACGTGTGCCCCAAAGAATGAGGTGATTTGATAAAATGCTATGCCCAAGATTACCATCCGAGTGCCGGCGGGGAAGTGGTTCATATAGCCTCGGCTATCACTTCCTTTTGTCCGGTCGTGATGGTCAAGCGGATTAAGGCGTCCCTGTACATACCAGTTGTGTGAGTATGGGTTCGAGTCACTTCTGGGGTGTGAGTTTTCAGTTGTATATAGTCCTGGGGACCATTCAGGCTTGTTTGCATTTGTGTTCCTCACGTGTGCCCCAAAGAATGAGGTGATTTGATAAAATGCTATGCTCAAGATTACCATCCGAGTGCCGGCGGGGAAGTGGTTCATATAGCCTCGGCTATCACTTCCTTTTGTCCGGTCGTGATGGTCAAGCGGATTAAGGCGTCCCTGTACATACCAGTTGTGGGAGTATGGGTTCGAGTCACTTCTGGGGTGTGAGTTTTCAGTTGTATATAGTCCTGGGGACCATTCAGGCTTGTTTGCATTTGTGTTCCTCACGTGTGCCCCAAAGAATGAGGTGATTTGATAAAATGCTATGCCCAAGATTACCATCCGAGTGCCGGCGGGGAAGTGGTTCATATAGCCTCGGCTATCACTTCCTTTTGTCCGGTCGTGATGGTCAAGCGGATTAAGGCGTCCCTGTACATACCAGTTGTGGGAGTATGGGTTCGAGTCACTTCTGGGGTGTGAGTTTTTAGTCGTATATGGCCCTGGACCATTCAGGCTTGTTTGCATATATATATATATATATATATATATATATATATATATATATATATATATATATATATATATATATATATATATATATATATATATATATATATGCAGAATAACCACATGTGAAAAATAGGAAATGCTTAACGCGTTTTCGGCTAATTCGCCTTCATCAGAGCAAAGTAGAAATGTTTAAGCATTTTCTATTTTTCACATGTGGTTATTCTGCATACTTGGATCAGTGTTTTTGTGATCATTGTTGCATATATATATATATATATATATATATATATATATATATATATATATATATATATATATATAAATATATATATATATAAGTATTCGATCAAAGGCCCTCAATAAATTACGTTAACAGTCACTTATAACTATGTGACTGACCAAAAAGAAGAAATAACTGACTAAAAAGTCTTTAAAAGTTGTAATTTGCAGTCAAGGCATAGATACACGCCCTCATCTCTTGTTCTTCAAATTGTAAATACATTCTTTTCCGGCAGGTAAACTCTAGACGTGAATCTGCCTCCGGGATGAAATGTGATCAAGTAAACTGTTGCTGACGTAGTACTGAGAAACGTCCAGGGGAGGCAAGTAACCAGAGAAAATATTAAGCCTTCAGGACTAAACACCACATTACCTGCCCAGCTGCTTGCTGATGGCTCCTAATCGAGCATAATTACTATATTGCTCATAGCCCCTGATGGAGCATAATTATTATATTATTTTTTGGGAGCCCCGATTGAGGGTAATTATCAAGGTGCTTATCAGCCATTATAACAGGGATGGAAGAGCACAACAAAAAAAAGCTGTGTTTAACATACTAATTGTTCTTAAAGATTAGTTGATTAAATTCTAGCATAAATATATGAGCCTTATCTCCCCTGATTATCAAGGACTATAACATACAATATTTCCATATACATGAAAATAGGGCGGGGGAAAGGTGCCGTATCTTAGTCTTCACTATCAGAGGAAGATTTCAGGCAGGGAAGACTACGTCGCACCCACTGTGTCGCTCAGACTGTGCGACAGTCTGAGCGACACTGTCTTTCCACAATAACTATCTTCGACACTATCTCCAGTCTATCTTCATCACTGTAACTACCTTCGCTACTCACTATCTTCATCACTGTAAACATCTTAACCACACGAATTCCCTTTCCCTTGACACCTTCCCTACCCTTCACCACTTCCCTTTCATCCCTATATCATAAGTGACAATTTAGTCATGTATTTACAGAGATTGGAAATTGATATGACCATAAGCCCCTATAACCATCCACCACTACATACCAGTCACCCTGCAAAGTCTTTGACAGCTACCCGCAAGCGTCTGCAACCTCGAACAGTCAGGCAGACCAACATTCTCCTCTACTGCTATGGAGAAGGAACATTCAGTTTATCATTACTTTGTTATTTGCACACAATGATGTATTAACCAATTATTGTGTATATTTATTATTGGGTATTCAGCAATGTCAACAAAAGAGCCTAGGTGTACAGGGAAGGGTATAGGAACCTTGAAGTACTGGTAAGAGTATAGGTGCCTAGAGATACAGGTAAGAGTATAGGTGCCTAGAGATACAGAGAAAGGTATAAGAGCCTAGGGGGTACAGGGAAGTGAAAAGAAGCCCTATGGGTACATGGAAGGGTAAAGGAGCCTAGGGATACAGGGAAGGGTATAGGAGCCTAAGGGTTCCAAGTTCCAAGGACCCTAGAGCAGGTAAGCTGGGGATGGCAGGCAGGGGCGAGGATGCAGAAATCTTGAGCTATGACCTGGAGACGAGACGAGTCGAAGAGGGGAAGAAAAAAATAGATCGGTGGCCCAACCACTGCGGATAAGACTTGGAGCTGATGCTGTGGTTTTGTTGTGGTGGAATTCACCTGGTTGCTCGCTGATGTGTCTTGCAGGAGGCCGAGCATCTCGTCGCGGGTCTGGTGGTGCTCTTCGCTACTACATGTTGTCGGTGGTCTTCTTTTTTCTTGATGATTTTATCAGACTCGGATCGTCGATCTTCTTCTTCTTCCTGGGCTTCTTGGCCGGTCCGTTGGTCTGACTACGCGTTGTCATGGTGGTGCTGCCGTTGGTGGTAGTCTCCAGAAGGAAATCTTGAGTAAGGTTGAGTAAGGGAACTTCCGTGGAGGAAGAAATGTTGATCCAACCGAGACTTCCTCATCAGTTGAGTCGACTGACTCAAAAGCAAAGGCGGTGAATCTTGAGGGTTGCAGGTTGAGTTATCGCCACAGGTCCTGCAGCAGATGTAGATAGTTTAGTGGGTGCACACACGAGAGGTGGAACTATGGCAGTTGTCAATGGATGAGAAGGAGGAGGCGTCGGCGCCTGGGTGGCTTGTGATACAGTTCAGCAGGAGCGGGCGTTGCAGCTGTTGACAGTAGATCCGTAAGTACAATGGTGCTCACAGTGATGTCCGAGTCCGGATCCGGAGCTTGAGAACTTGTGGTTGAAGTGTTGGTGGTGCAGACTTCATCAGAAACGTTGAAGGATGGGAGTCCATTCGCAGTCCATTCATAAGAATGTTCATAATACTCACATATTCTTGGGGGTTAGTGCCAGCTATCATACTAACCGTCGATGTCAAAGCTTGAACTGTACTGTACAGTGATTGGTTGGGGGTGGGATGGAGGTGGCGACTGCTTGCTCGGTGAGTGGCTGGCAGGCTGGGAGCTGGGTCACCACTTGCTAGATTGTTAGTGTGTGGTGGTATTTCCTAATCCCGGAAGCTCCGGGAAAGTGGCGGCTTGAACGTTGAAGAGTGAGGTTGAGGTGGTCGTTGGTTGGAGCTGAGGTGCATGGGCTGGTGCTAGCTCCTGCAGAAGATGTAGTTTCCTCTTGGTTCTTGATAGTTTTTTGTATTCGGGGACATCGATGAAAGATTGCAGGATATTCGCCATTGAAAAGTAAGCAGCATAGTGTTTCCGACGTGTAGATTGAATAATGGTGATCAGCTGAGGAGAGGCTACATTTTTTAATTCGCTGTTGACATTTGATGGTTTGGTGGAAGTAGTCGTAGCACCGGAGGCATTGGTTGATGTTGTAGAATCTTTCCATCTTTACTAGGTATAGTGGAACGTGGATACCCAAGGGGGTAAAAACCGTTCTTGGTAGCCAGGTTAGCCACAGCTAGTTTTTTTTTTTTTGGGGGGGGGGGCAGAGATACTCCTGCGCGGGCCCTAAGCCTCCGGCTGGCCCACTAGGTGTTGTTTGTTTCTGTTTTACTTGGGCGGAGTATGAGTATTTATGACTCGTATGCTTGCTTCAGTAAGATTTTGTCTCATGTGTTTAACAACTTCTTCTGCTCTGTTGATTCTTAGTTGAAATCGTATTGGGTTTGTAACTGTGCACTGTGTTAGATAATGTTCCAGTGGTCTGTCGGGCATTTCTTCACAGTGAGCTATGGAGGTGTGGCTGTCGATGAGTTCCGTTCGATGTACTTCCAGGTCCAGGTTTCCGTCCTCGATGTCCTTCGCTATATGTGAACCTTTGGTCTGTTCCACGACCCATTGACTGATCTCACAGACGAAGACATATCGTGCAGCCTTGGGAAACTGACGCGGAGGTGCTTGATTACAATCCCCAATTCGTAAACCATCAGTTTCTCGAGGTCCTCTTCGTTCGAGAAGAAGAATATGACGTCCAATGTCCGTGTCTTCCTATCCGGTGTCCATAGGTGTTACGTCTGTTTCTTCTTTAAAGAGCTTCAAGAGGTCTGTCTTGGAGAACGGATGTTCGTCGAAGGGCGTACCCCGAACCTTGAATAGTTTGTGACGCATGGTGATGTGCAGGCAGCTCGACCAGGGCAAATAGCTAACACAGGGTGTGTTGATGGAAGATGTCCTCTCACTGTACAGTCAGTACAGTCAGCTGGTTCACGCTTCGCATTACTGTAGAAGGCCGTCTGTCTCTTCCCGGTATAAGAAACCAGGAGCCTGATTCACGAAGCAGTTACGCAAGCACTTACGAACCTGTACATTTTTTCTCAATCTTTGGAGGCTTTGTTTACAATTATTAAACAGTTAATGAGCACCGAAGCCCCAGGAGGCTGTTTATAACAATAACAACAGTTGATTGGGAAGTTTTCATGCGTGTAAACTGTTTAATAAATGTAACCAAAGCCGTCAAAGATTGAGGAAAGATGTACACGTTCGTAAATACTTGCGTAACTGCTTCGTAAATCTGGCCCCAGGCTGGGAGTGGGGCTGACCTTCTAGAGTATAGCCCTCGTCTAATCTTGTGATCTGTGATCAACCGAGCATAGGGGTACAGGGAAGGGTATAGGAGCCTAGGGGTACAGGAACGGGTATTGGAGCCTAGGGGTACAGGAAAGGGAATATGTGCTTTCACGTTGTGGGTGCGATAAAAAAAAAACTGGCAGACAGCACCAGTGCTGCCACCTTCGCTGACACCTCAACTATGCCAGTAACCACGGTAAGGAATCACCCAGACTCGTATTTAATTCTGGGGAGTAGGTATCACGCCACTAAGTTGGGGACCTCGAGGCTCAGCTACACGTTCGTTGTCACGTGCTTACATCCACACTGACCTGCAAGTGACGCAGGTGTCTTCTTCTCCCTTCTTTTCTTTCTTCTCCCTTCTTTTCTATTTTCTTCTCCTACGTTACCCGGGTATCCTCTCAGTCTCTCTTCTTAATGTAATCTCTCCTCATTAATAAACAGGCAGGACACCGTCTATCTCTCTTATAAAAATCTCAGAGGAGGCAAGAGGAAACAAATCTTGAAGGCAAACATTTAATACAAAATAAATACAATAAAAATATCACCTTGGATGGGGTCCTCAACTCATCTCCCGAATCTAGGCTGTAGCCTCCTCAACTTTACATATATCCAATCACCTGCATTGACTCTGAATATATATATTCTCAATGAGTAAATACAATTATCCAAAACATTGTACAATATCAGACTGAAAAATCTTCATCAAAGTGTCCTTCACATCAGTTATATCAAACCAAAAATTCCAAACAGATACTCTACACAAAATGTGGTTAACAATTCTCTTAACATAAATAACCTCTGCCTCAATAAACACTGTCCATCCTGGGTTTCCCGTTGTGACAAATTATGCCTTAAACATTAGGTTATTCTCCTTGTCTTGATAAATCTTGCTGGATACAAATCTCGCAATCACCATCAATGAATATAAATATCTAATGAATATAAATAAACACTCACCTCCTTTCACTGCGTCACACATACAACTTACAAATGTATGTGTGTAAACACATACACCAAGTTATGTGCTTTTCAAACTTCAAACAACCAATTAAAGATGACAAAATATCCCTGGTGGATCACAACTGTGGATCAATCCACTGTTACTCAAGGGCTCTCACTTTCTCTCTCTGACGTCGATCCCCTACAGGCTAGTAATAGCCCCTCCAATGTCTGGTCATCAGATGAAACTAGCTCCTCTCGGCTAACACACGAACCTAGAGTTTTACATGTAACAAAATCATCTTCCTCAATACATAGCCAAAGATATAAGTTAAAGAAAGCTATTTCACAAGACTCTTCATACACCACCGCCGGCAGCATGTGGCATCCCCGGACTGTCAAGTGGACTCCCCCCTCGTAGTGGGCGACGCCACTCTGACTTGCCCCTCACTCGGTCAGTTGTTTAGCAACCGTCAGCGAGTGAATACCTGTCGCCCTGTCACAGATTATTAGGGTCACTGAGGGGGTGCTATAAATCACTGAACACGTCTCCTCACCGTACATGTTAAACAGTCCTCGTCGTGTAGTTGGTAAGACACTCGCCTGGCTTTTCGCGAACGCTTTGTCCTGGGTTCGTATTCTGGCCGGGGTGGATTTACTGTCGATCCTTAACTGTAGTCTCTGTTTACCCAACAGTAAAACAACCTGGTTGTTTAAACGATTGCCGGGTCGTATTCCGGGAACATTAGCATTAAGGACCTGCCCGAAACGTTATTCTTGCTAGTGGCTGTACAAGAATGTAAGAACTCATGTATATATAAATAAATAAAAAAACTGTGGCAAACAAAAATTCTTATTGTTCAATCATAAGGCGACTACGCTTGTCTCCACAAATCAAGATGGCGCCTGGGGTTAACCGTCCTCCAGGTGGCTCACAAATACTCTCTCTCGACTGCCATTGTCAAATGTTCCCGTCCTGACTTGCGTCTGCGTGTGTGTTGGGGTCAGCCACAGGCAGCAACCTTGGCTCACCCGTCACACTGTCCTCAGCTGGGACGAGCAAAACCTCGTGTTGGTTTACCCCGGTGGACACGACCCATTCACCCTCTCTGGCTTCTGAACATCATTCCTGGGTCCATAGATCGAGGCTGACACCGCACTCGCCCCCTTCTCACTGGCAGAACTTCCCTCTGTAACCATTCGCAACACTTCCTCCATCAATGCACGCAGAACTATACCTCAAAACTCGAAAAGCTACGAATAACGTGTGACCTGTTCGACCACACACTCGCAAGTGACAGCTTCACCAATCGCAGACCCACTGAGCATGTCACGTCACGGCCTTGCTTCCTCGTCATTGGTCAATGTTGACATCATCCTTCCCTTTCGTCCTTCAGGAAGTCTCTCGCCATCACTAGCTTTACCTTTCTATCTAAAATGTTGCTCTTTGCAAAGTAAAAATGCCTTAAACCATTTCTCTTCTCTCCCATACAACTTCGGTTTACACAACAGACTATGTATGGTAAACATCCGGTTTCAATCAACAGTATGCTTGGGTGGGAAATAACTCTCATCCTATACAGGGTATATAGCCATGAGGCTATCAGGGTCTCATAACAGTATCTAGGGGTACAGGGAAGGGTATGGGAGCCTAGGGGTACAGGGAAGGCTATAGGAGCCTAGGGGTACAGGGAAGGCTATAGGAGCCTAGGGGTACAGGGAAGGGTGTATATAGGAGCCTAGAGGTACAGGGAAGGGTATATGAGCCTAGGGGTACAGGGAAGGGTGTAGGAGCCTAGAGGTACAGGGAAGGGTATATGAGCCTAGGGGTACAGGGAAGGCTATATTAGCCTAGGGGTACAGGGAAGGGTGTAGGAGCCTAGAGGTACAGGGAAGGGTATGGGAGCCTAGGGGTACGGGGAAGGGTATGGGAGCCTAGGGGTACAGGGAAGGCTATAGGAGCCTAGGGGTACAGGGAAGGGTATGGGAGCCTAGGGGTACAGGGAAGGGTATGGGAGCCTAGGGGTACAGGGAAGGCTATAGGAGCCTAGGGGTACAGGGAAGGGTATGGGAGCCTAGGGGTACAGGGACGGGTATGAACATAATGGGTGGATCTAGACAGGTCTGTGAAACGTAACTATTGAGAAAATATAATGTTAACGAAGGTTAAACATAACACACAAGCCGATGTTAACATAAACCATCTCCTCCTCCTTCCTCTTTCTCACACTGAACAATAATATATATAATATGTATATATATATATATATATATATATATATATATATATATATATATATATATATATATATTGTGACGGTAACGCGTTGGTGTTCGGCTGTTTAAGGCTAGGGGTATGGCCTCGTCACATAGTTATAAAAAAAAATAGAAAAACTGGAACTTCGTCTGTGGTAAGGTAAGGAGAAGACACACAAAACACAAGTAAAACTTTAACAATGAAATTTTAATTACGTTAAATAAATCAAAACATGAAAATAATGCACAAACAAATTCTTATAATAAAATCAATCAAAATAATAAGAATACTTAAATGACACAATGAAAAGTTACGTTAAGGCAAAATAACAAGAAGTGCAATACAAAAGTTAAGTGGGAGGTGCTGGAATATTGGCTTAAAGCCACCACCTCTCTCAGTACACTCTAGAGTCTAGCTGGGAGGAGTGCTGGCTACGAAAGCACTGAACATTCTGAGGACTGATGTTGGGGCGACCCCAGACATCAGGTAGTATTGGGGGGGGCGAGGCAGGTGCAGCCAGACCGGCGACCAATCAGCGGAGCCGTAGCGATCAACGGGTAGTTTGGTGGTTGGAGTTCGAACAGGTGGCTGGCTGCATACGTTTCTGCTCACCCTGGCAAGCCTTGCTGGTGTTGTTGTCGTTGTTGGACATTTCTTCCATAGTCTTTTTATATAATTGTGAAGACGTAATTATGGAGGGAAGAGCAGGCTCAATCTCTTGAAGGAGATTATCGTCACAACTCTCCCCCGAAGCCTGCGGTTCTGGAAGAAGTACGTCGTTATGTGGTGGAGTAATGGATGGAGTTGCTTCTACTTCATAAACTCTGGAGAGGGCATCGGCTATGGTGTTGTCAGAACCCTTGATATGGCGGATCTCCAGGTTGAAGTCTTGTAAATACAGAGCCCATCGTAGAAGACGCTGGTTGGTGAATTGGGCTTGATGTAGGAAGCGGAGAGGGTTGTGGTCTGAGAAGATGGTGGTAGACCTGGCGCCTTGTAGGTACGGAGCGAAGTGTTGGAGGTTCAGGACGATGGATAGTAGCTCCTTTTCAAGAGTGCTGTAGTTCCTCTGGTGTGGTTTCAGTTTGTAGCTGTAGTAGCTGACAGGTAGAACCTCCTCGCCTCGTAGTTGCATCAGGACACCACCAACGCCGGTACCACTGGCGTCGACATGAAGGACGAAAGGCTTGGTGATATCTGGAGAGGCGAGAATGGGGTTAGAACAGAGGAGGAATTTGAGTTGTTCGAAAGCAACGGTTTGCTGCATGGTCCAATTATACCGTTGCTTGGGACTGGTTAATAGAATTAGAGGTGTGGCGACTGTACTGAAATTCCTCACAAACCTACGGTAGTAAGAGGCAAGACCAAGGAAGCGCAGGAGCTGCTTCCTGGTGGTAGGCTGTGGATACTGTAGGATGGCTTGAGTGTGTGAGTCTAACGGAGCTATGCTGCCACTCCCAATAACATGACCCAGATAACGCACTTTACCTTTCGCGAAAGTGGACTTGCCCAGGTTGATGGTGAGGCCGGCTGTCAGGAGCTTGGAGAACAGACGTCGCAGCTGGAGCAGATGTTCACTCCAGGAGTTGGAGGCTACGACGATATCGTCCAGGTAGGCGTATGTGTTATCCAAGCCCTGGATGACACGGTTGACAGCTCTTTGAAAGGTGGCCGGGGCATTACATAGTCCGAAAGGAAGGCGTTCATATCTGAAAAGTCCAAAAGGAGTGATGAAGGCAGATATCTCTTTAGCGCGCTCCGTTAGACACACTTGATAGTACCCCTTAAGCAAGTCCACTTGGGACAAGTACTGGGCACTACCAATGGCATCAAGGATGTCATCTATCCTTGGCAAGGGGTAAGCATCCTTGACAGTGACAGAGTTCAGTTTACGATAGTCGGTGCACAACCGCACCTTACCTTGGGGTTTGGGCACCAAGATACAGGGTGAGGCCCAGGGGGACTCACAAGGTGTAGCCAGTCCATGATCCAAGAGGTATTGCACCTCAGCACGCATGACTTCCTTCTTGCTCGGGCTGATTCGGTAGAAGGGTTGACGAATCGGCCGGGTGTCGGGGAGCAGTTGGATGTCGTGCTGGGTAACATTACACTCTTGGGGATCATCTCTGAACAACTCTTGATGTTCTCTGAAGATCTTGACGAGAGGTGCACTATGATTATCCTGAAAGTATTTGGGAAGATCATTAAGGATTTCGGAATTAGAAAGCGCCGACTCCTTGTCAGTGCTTTCGGGAGGAGAAGCTGGGAAGGTCTCACTGTGGATGTAGGGTTCTGTGAATGTGGAATAATTAGTCAAGACAGTGGGAGGAGTACCATTATATTGCTTCAGGAGGTTGACGTGGCACAGCTGGGTCTTCCGCCGCCTATCTGGAGTCTCTATCACATAATTATTATTATTCCTGCACTCTTTGACGCAGTAGGGTCCTGAAAATCTGTTTTGTAAAGGTGAACCTGGGATAGGGAAATAAGCAAGGACGAAGTCTCCCGGCTTGAATTTTCTTACTTTGCTGGTCTGGTCGTAATAAGTCTTCATTCTCACCTGGGTTTTCAATAGATTATCATGAGCAAAGCGGTGGACTCTCTCTAGAATGTGTTGAAGGTTTTGAAGAAACTGGGGCACATTCTGATGCTCACTGAAGGTGGCATCTCTGAGAGAGTCTTTGAAAGCCTTAAGGGGAGTGCGGCACTTACGGCCGTAGAGCATCTCATAAGGAGATACTCTTAGGGACTCATTGGGGAGACTTCTGAAAATACACATTATTAGGTCAATCTGCTTATCCCAATCCTTTGAGGTTTCACTACAAAACTTTTTCAAGAGTGCTTTGATGGTCTGATGACTACGTTCAAGAGAACCCTGTGAAGCAGGATGATAGGGGCTGGACAATACCTGTTTGATGTTGAACTCCTCCAGTGTCCTTTTGAAGAGATCACTGGTGAAGTTGGTGCCACAGTCACTTTGAATCTCCCTGGGAAATCCGTATTGAGTGAAGATCTTCAATAGATGTTTGATAACCGTAGCAGCCGTGATGTTCTTCACTGGAACTGCTATGGGAAATCTGGTGGTAGGACACAGGATGGTTAGGATGTAGGCGTTACCTGAACTGGTCCGAGGTAAAGGACCAACACAGTCTATTATGAGTCTGTGGAAAGGTTCCGCAGGCACCTGTATGGGAATCAGTGGTGCTCTGGGAATGGAGACGTTCGGTTTGCCTGCCATCTGACATGTATGACACTGTTTTACGTACTGTTTGACGTTATTTACCATACCTGGCCAGTAGTAGTCTTGACGAATCCCATGGTAAGTCTTGTTGAAGCCGTAGTGGGAGAATGCTCCGTGGGCCAGGTGTAGAATAGTGGGCCGCAGGCTGGTGGGAATCACAAGTTGTTCGGTGTTGGCCCAATCGTCCTCCTCCTTCAGTTTACTGGGTCTATATCTGCGGTAGAGCAAGTCGTTCTCTAGGAAGAACCCAGGAATACTGTCGGGTTGAGTCTCAGCCTGGAAAAACAATGGTGTTAAAGTAAGATCTTCCCTCTGCAACTTACGGAACTCCAACTTGGTCAGATGCGGGGGTAGTTTCTGAGGGTCTTGAGGGACAGCGGTAGCAGTAGAGTCAGCTGGCTGTGGACGTGCGGCTTGTGCACGGGTGGTCACGAGAACCGGAGGAGAAACTTCACTCTCTTGAACCTCTGCTGGAACATACTCAAGAATAGGGTTACTTGGCACAGAGTTACACACCTGGGGTTTGTCCATGACGATCAGGTTGGTCGGTTGCAGGTCTTCTGCCAAGTCGTTGCCTAGGAGAAGTTGCACTCCAGGCATGGGAAAAGGCTTTTCCCTGACGGCGACTTGGACTTCCCCGTTCACGTAGGGACAATCCAGGTGGACTCTGGCGAGAGGGTATGGAGTGGTAGCAGTGAGGTCAGTGATGAAGACTGTTTCCCCGGTGTAGACTATGTTGGGCACAGCCGACTTCAAGATGATCGATTGTAGAGCCGCTGTGTCCCTCAAGATCTTCAATTTGAAACGTCCCTCCGGATTTGAACCGTTGGCAGAGACAGTTCCAGTATACAGGTGGTTACTGAAAAGAGAAAGATCATTAACATCAACACCAACATTCATCACAGGCTTACCGGACTTAGGAGGAGTTGGTTTGGGTCGTTGTTGGTCAGTGGTTCCCTTGTATTGAGACTTACCACACTTGTCTATGGTATGTCCATAGAGTCTACAATATTTGCAGTACAGTTGTGAACCAGCTTGATCGGGGCTCACCTTCTCGTAACTGTACCACGACTTCTTACTGGAGGATGGTTCAGGTGTCAGCCGGTGGATGAGGCTGTAAGTGTCAGCCGACTTAGCACACTTCAGGTAGTCGGTTTCTTCTTTATCTGCTAAGTAGAGGCGGACAGGAGGCGGCACACGTCTCAAGAATTCTTCAACAAGCATCAGGTTGACGAGTTCTGTAAAAGTAGAGACATGTGCTGCTTCCAGCCATTTCATGAAATACCTCCGTTTCGTGTTAGCAAACTCGAGGAAGGTAGTGGTACTTGCCTTCAGGTGGTCACGGAATTTCCTTCTATAACTTTCAGTAGAGAGGAGGTAGGCGTCCAACACTGCTTGTTTCAGAGTGTAGTAGTCATTCTCAGACGCCAAAGTACTGAGTGTGACTGCAGCTCTACCTGTAAGATGGACTCTGAGAAGTGTGGCCCATTGGTCGACAGGCCAACTGAGTTGATTAGCAAGGGTTTCAAAGGTGGTAAAAAACACATCAACTTCTGCTTCTACAAAGGATGGCATTAACTTACTTGCATGTGATATATTAAAACTGACGGGAAGATTGGCAGTAGCTTGTTGGCGTTGAGTGAAGTGTGAAGTTTCCAAGGCGATTTCACGTTGACGACACTCTAGAGCCAGAGTTGCTTGTTGCTTGTCATGTTCGCGTTGTATTTCCAACTCGCGTTGTTTTGTTTCAAGCTGTACTCTCTCACGTTCATGGAGCAAGGCGACCTCACGTTCGTGTTCTTCTCTCCTCAAAGCAGCTTCGCGTTCTTGTTCGTCTCTCCTCAAAGCGGCTTCGCGTTCGTGTTCTTCCCTTCGTATGGCAGCTGCTTCTCTTTGCTGCTCACGTTCAATCTTGGCCAGCTCTAGTTTAAGTTTCATCGTTGCCAAGTCAGTTTTCTCTGCAATATAGTAAGTTTCATGAGTTTCAGAGTCTATCTTACCTTGCTCTAAATAGTAATCCAGCAACAGGTTGTGTAGGTCATTTTTGTTGGCTTGGTAGGGAACTTCTAGTTGATACTCATGTGCAAGAGTTTGTAGTTCAGTCCTCTTGGCACGACTTAAAGTCCCTATTTCACCTGCTGGATTTGCACGGAAAGTTTGGAGACGAAACATGGTGAAATTAGCAAATAAAGGTACACGAATGTTCAATAATGAAATGTCAGAAACAGGACAACGTGGCAACTGGTACCTATCCTGTGTGATCTTTAACAATTAACGTTAAGTGAAAGATATTAAATGATTAATTTAAATCAAGGGCGCAGGAAATCTTGTACCCGGTACTCATGTAAGAGAATAAGGGCAAGAAAATCCTACTAACAAATGAAACAGAGTTTCGAAAACAAATGAAACAGTTAAATGCTTCAAAAGTAAAATTGGTAGTCCAAGGATGTAGGCATACCTTGCCAAGTCTCTATAGGACATAAAGCAAGTTTTTCCCACTGAATTTAATATGATACTTACAGAATTAGCGAACTTTTGTGCTCTGAAAAATAAGCTAATTCCCTACCGTTGTATGTATCATCATCTCTGACTGACGTGTAGGGGTGCGAGGTGTCAACTTGTGACGAGAACTGCTGCTGAGGTCCCAATTCAGCAACTAAAGTTCGAGCTAGAGGAACTATGGCCCTCTTTGTCCTCCTACAGTCAGATTGCAGAAGATTGGGTACTCTTGACCCGGGGCAGACCACAGTACCAGGGTACCAATATGATGATCTGTCAGAATGAGAAATATTCAAGGGACATAGATGGTAAATACGAGTAATAACATGGAGGGAGAGATGACCAATTAAGAGTATGACTGAGGCCTACAGTCACCACGTAATCCAAAGTTGTCTCACCTTCACTATATGTTACTCTCGTAATGCACAATACACCGCACCTTATAAAAAATGAAATTGAATGAAAAATAGTAAAGCTACGTTAACAAAGTTAAATACGCTTACCATAAATTACCACTTGGCACCAGTACCTGAGTGAAGCTCCTAGGACAGGCCCCCATATAACTTGTGACGGTAACGCGTTGGTGTTCGGCTGTTTAAGGCTAGGGGTATGGCCTCGTCACATAGTTATAAAAAAAAATAGAAAAACTGGAACTTCGTCTGTGGTAAGGTAAGGAGAAGACACACAAAACACAAGTAAAACTTTAACAATGAAATTTTAATTACGTTAAATAAATCAAAACATGAAAATAATGCACAAACAAATTCTTATAATAAAATCAATCAAAATAATAAGAATACTTAAATGACACAATGAAAAGTTACGTTAAGGCAAAATAACAAGAAGTGCAATACAAAAGTTAAGTGGGAGGTGCTGGAATATTGGCTTAAAGCCACCACCTCTCTCAGTACACTCTAGAGTCTAGCTGGGAGGAGTGCTGGCTACGAAAGCACTGAACATTCTGAGGACTGATGTTGGGGCGACCCCAGACATCAGGTAGTATTGGGGGGGGCGAGGCAGGTGCAGCCAGACCGGCGACCAATCAGCGGAGCCGTAGCGATCAACGGGTAGTTTGGTGGTTGGAGTTCGAACAGGTGGCTGGCTGCATACGTTTCTGCTCACCCTGGCAAGCCTTGCTGGTGTTGTTGTCGTTGTTGGACATTTCTTCCATAGTCTTTTTATATAATTGTGAAGACGTAATTATGGAGGGAAGAGCAGGCTCAATCTCTTGAAGGAGATTATCGTCACAATATATATATATATATATATATATATATATATATATATATATATATATATATATATGTCGTACCTAGTAGCCAGAACGCACTTCTCAGCCTACTATGCAAGGCCCGATTTGCCTAATAAGCCAAGTTTTCATGAATTAATTGTTTTTCGACTACCTAACCAACCTAACCTAACCTAACTTTTTCGTGTACCTAACCTAACCTAACCTATAAAGATATGTTAGGTTAGGTTAGGTAGGGTTGGTTAGGTTCGGTCATATATCTACGTTAATTTTAACTCCAATAAAAAAAAATTACCTCATACATAATGAAATGGGTAGCTTTATCATTACATAAGAAAAAATTAGAGAAAATATATTATTTCAGGAAAACTTGGCTTATTAGGCAAATCGGGCCTTGCATAGTAGACCGAGAAGTGCGTTCTGGCTACTAGGTACGACATATATATATATATATATATATATATATATATACATATATATATATATATATATATATATATATATATATATGCGAACAAGCCTGAATGGTCCCCAGGACTATATGCAACTGAAAACTCACACCCCAGAAGTAACTCGAACCCATACTGCCAGGAGCACTCTGCTGGCATACAGGATCCCTTAACCGCTCGACCAACACAACCGGACAAAAGAGTATGGTAGCCGAGGCTATTTCCATCCCCCGCCGGCACTCGGTTGGTAATCTTGGGCATGGTATTTTATCAAATCACCTCATTCTTTCAGGCACACATGAGGAACACAAATGCGAACAAGCTTGAATGGTTCCCAGGACTATATGCAACTGAAAACTCATCCCCCAGAAGTGACTCGAACCCATACTCCCAGGAGCACTCTGCTGGCGTACAGGATCCCTTACCCGCTCGACCAACACAACCGGACAAAATAGGATGGTAGCCGAGGCTATTTCCATCCCCCCGCCGGCACTCGGTTGGTCAAGCGACCCGGTCGTGTTGGTGGAGCGGTTAAGGGATCCTGTACGCCAGCAGTGTGCTCCTGGCAGTATGGGTTCGAGTCACTTCTGGGGTGTGAGTTTTCATTCGCATATAGTCCTGGGGACCATTCAGGCTTGTTCGCATTTGTGTTCCTCACGTGTGCCCCAAAGAATGAGGTGATTTGATAAAATACCTTGCCCAAGATTACCACCAGATTACTGCCGGTGGGGAAATCTGGTGGTGGGGAAGGCTGGTGGTGGGGAAGGCTGGTGGTGGGGAAGGCTGGTGGTGGGAAGGATGGTGGTGGAGAAGGCTGGTGATGGGAAGGCTGGTTGTGGAGAAGGCTGGTGGTGGGAAGGCCTGAGGTGGAGAAGGCTGGTGGTGGAGAAGGCTGGTGGTGGAGAAGGCTGGTAGTGGTGAAGGCTGGTGGTGGAGAAGGCTGGTGGTGGAGAAGGCTGATGGTGGTGAAGGCTGGTGGTGGAGAAGGCTGGTGGTGGTGAAGGCTGGTGGTGGAGAAGGCTGGTGGTGGAGAAGGCTGGTGGTGGAGAAGGCTGGTGGTGGAGAAGGCTGGTGGTGGAGAAGGCTGGTGGTGGAGAAGGCTGGTGGTGGAGAAGGCTGGTGGTGGAGAAGGCTGGTGGTGGAGAAGGCTGGTGGTGGTGAAGGCTGGTGGTGGAGAAGGCTGGTGGTGGAGAAGGCTGGTGGTGGGAAGGCCTGAGGTGGGGAAGGCTGGTGGTGGGAAGGATGGTGGTGGAGAAGGCTGGTGGTGGGAAGGCTGGTGGTGGAGAAGGCTGGTGGTGGAGAAGGCTGGTAGTGGTGAAAGTTGGTGGTGGAGAAGGCTGGTGGTGGAGAAGGGTGGTGGTGGAGAAGGCTGGTGGTGGAGAAGGCTGGTGGTGGTGAAGGCTGGTGGTGGAGAAGGCTGGTGGTGGAGAAGGTTAGTGGTGGAGAAGGCTGGTGGTGGAGAAGGCTAGTGGTGGAGAAGGCTGGTGGTGGAGAAGGCTGGTGGTGGTGAAGGCTGGTGGTGGAGAAGGCTGGTGGTGGAGAAGGCTGGTGGTGGAGAAGGCTGGTGGTGGGGAAGGCTGGTGGTGGAGAAGGCTGGTGGTGGTGAAGGCTGGTGGTGGAGAAGGCTGGTGGTGGAGAAGGCTGGTGGTGGTGAAGGCTGGTGGTGGAGAAGGCTGGTGGTGGTGAAGGCTGGTGGTGGAGAAGGCTGGTGGTGGAGAAGGCTGGTGGTGGAGAAGGCTGGTGGTGGAGAAGGCTGGTGGTGGAGAAGGCTGGTGGTGAAGGCTGGTGGGGGTGAAGGCTGGTGGTGGTGAAGGCTGGTGGTGGAGAAGGCTGGTGGTGGAGAAGGCTGGTGGCGGAGAAGGCTGGTGGTGGGGAAGGCTGGTGGTGGAGAAGGCTGGTGGTGGAGAAGGCTGGTGGTGGTGAAGGCTGGTGGTGGAGAAGGCTGGTGGTGGAGAAGGCTGGTGGTGGTGAAGGCTGGTGGTGGAGAAGGCTGGTGTTGGAGAAGGCTGGTGGTGGAGAAGGCTGGTGTTGGAGAAGGCTGGTGGTGGAGAAGGCTGGTGGTGGAGAAGGCTGGTGTTGGAGAAGGCTAGTGGTGGAGAAGGCTGGTGGTGGTGAAGGCTGGTGGTGGAGAAGGCTGGTGTTGGAGAAGGCTAGTGGTGGAGAAGGCTGGTGGTGGTGAAGGCTAATGGTGGGGATGACTGAGGTTGTTGGGATCCTCCTGCAGCAGACTTGAGATAATGTTTGGCATCCTGTCATTTATTATATTTTCCTACTCAATTATCTTCGGTTATGTAATTCCTCTCGTATATCAGTGTTACTTTTAAATCGTTCTTTGTTGCATGTCTGGTATTGCTGTTCCTTTTCTTCTTCTTGCTGCTGCTTTTGTTGGTGTTGCTGCTACTTGTGCAAATACTGTCGTGGAGTATATTCCTGGGGGGTCTTGTCGATGAGAATTGTCGTGGATTACTGCCGTGAAGTACTGTCGTAGAGTACTGTCGTGGAGTATTTTCATGGAATTTTGTCGTGGTGGTGGTGGAGTATTGTTGTAGAGAATTGTTGTGGAGTATTGTTGTGGAGTATTGTTGTAGAATATTGTTGTGGAGTATTGTTGTGGAGTATTGTTGTGGAGTATTGTTGTGGAGTATTGTTGTGGAGTATTGTTGTGGAGTATTGTTGTGGAGTATTGTTGTGGAGTATTTAGGTGGGGTTTTGTCATGGTGTGTTGTTATATGGAATTGTCTCGGAGTATTTTCATGAAGTATTGTCGTGAGGAATTGTAGTGGAGTCTTGTCGTGGGGTATTGTCGAGGGGTATTGTAGTGGAGTCTTGTCGTGGAGTATCGTCATGGAGATTCGTTTAGGTGATACAATAAGCAAATGCATCCTTTACCTCGCTGGAGAGCGTTTGGCAATCTTCGGACGGACTGAGAACATTCATAAGAAAAGCACTTGTGCATTCAAAACCATTTTATAATTACTATTTAAATAATTGTTCTACTTATCTTTTTCTATTACACACACTATAACACTATAACCCGTCTCTGGATGGCCCGTCTCTGAAAGGCCCGTCACCGGAAGGCCGTCTCTGGAAGGCTCGTCTCTGGAAGGGCCGTCTCTGGATGGCCCGACTCTTGAAGGGCCGTCTCTGGAAGGTCCGTCTCTGGAAGGGCCGTGACTGGAAGGGCCGTCACTGGAAGGGCCGTCTCTGGAAGATCCGTCTCTGGAAGGCCCGTCTCTGGAAGGCCCGTCTCTGGAAGGGCCGTCTCTGGAAGGGCCGTCTCTGGAAGGCCCGACTCTGGAAGGGCCGTCAGTGGAAGGGCCGTCTCTGGAAGGCCCGTCTCTGGATGGCCCGTCTCTGGAAGGGCCGTCTCTGGAAGGGCCGTCTCTGGAAGGCCCGTCTCTGGAAGGCCCGTCTCTGGAAGGGCCGTCTCTGGAAGGCGCGTCTCTGGAAGAACCTGTGACCGTCTTGAAGGAAACCTTAAGGCATCCACGGAGATCATCCAGACCTTGGTTTCACGCGCTGAAACGAATCGACAATGTGGTTTCAAACGGGCGGGAACACAGCTGATGTTGTTCAAGACACCGCTAAATCTATTACCATGGAATTTACATAATGGGCCAATAAAACCGTCGCCGCGAGAAAGGAACGGGTTTATAAGAGCATTTGTTGACAATGTATAGCCTGGAATTAGAAATCTATTAAACACAAGCTGTGTAATATATTTTATAAGAGTTATGGCTACTGGAGCCTACTTGGCGTCTGGTCGATATTACTTTATACCGGTGAAGAAAACGGGCCACTACTTCCTGGTCGGCTGGTTCTCACGTCTTCCAGGTCGGCTTTTTCGAGACTCCAGCTTCGACCAGTCTGGTCGACACCTGCAACAGCCTCGACCTGTCTGGACGACACGGGCTACGGTTTTGACCAGTCTGGTCGACACGGGCTACGGTTTTGACCAGTCTGGTCGAAACGGGCTACGGTTCTGAGCAGTCTGGTCGACATGAGCTAGGGTTTTGACAAATCTGGTCGAAACGGGCTACGGTTTTGACCAGTCTGGTCGACACGGGCTACGGTTTTGACCTGTTTGGTCGACACAAACAATACTTTCGACTCGCAAAAGGCTTTGTGGGTCGTTCTCCAGACATTAATCCTCGAACAGGACTAACGACAAGGGCGGATTAACGGCCGCCGGGCTAGGAAGAATGAACTCAGGTGTAACACTAAAAGGATCTTTTATCTCTAAATTGTTCTTGTCCCCAAAAGAAACTTAATATATTGAAACTCTGGTCAGCTCAAGCTTTTTTTTGCCAGCTTTTTTTTATAGCATTTGGTCGGTACCACAAACCACATTACTGGCGAAGCTACGCCCGAGGTGGCGCTGGTTACTAAGTGATGGGGGGAGGATTGCTCTCGCCTTCAGGTCTCGTGCAGTCTCGTACTGGCCATTAGTGGCACTCTAGATTAGCGCTGGCACCCCAATAACTGCCATTAATGTCGACAGCATTAACGCTGAGTATTTGTTTCCTCCTGCGATAGCTCCCAAGGTGTCTTGGATGCCCATGTTGTTGAGATCCTCAGCTATGCTGCTAGGTCTTGAATGTTGGTGTGGGCGAGCCCCTTAGCTATGCTGCTAGGTCTTGAATGCTGGTGTGAGCGAGCCCCTCAGCTATGCTGCTAGGTCTTGAATGTTGGTGTGGGCGAGCCCCCAGCTATGCTGCTAGGTCTTGAATGCTGGTGTGGGCGAGCCCCTTAGCTAAGCTGCTAGGTCTTGAATGTTGGTGTGGGCGAGCCCCTTAGCTATGCTGCTAGGTCTTGAATGCTGGTGTGCGCGAGCCCCTTAGCTATGCTGCTAGGTCTTGAATGCTGGTGTGGGCGAGCCCCTTAGCTATGCTGCTAGGTCTTGAATGCTGGTGTGGGCGAGCCCCTTAGCTATGCTGCTAGGTCTTGAATGCTGGTGTGGGCGAGCCCCTTAGATATGCTGCTAGATCTTGGCTCATCATGCAGAGTGGGCCCCCCCCCTCAGGCATGATGTTAGTCCTGGAAACCTTATGCAGCTAAAGATTTAATCTTCATCACCATAACATATACCCCCATGACCAGCACCACAATCACCACAACCATCCCCACTACCAACCTTACCGCCCCAACCACCAGCATTACTACCACAACCACAATTTTCACCACTTACATTACCAACACTATCAACACCTCCTTTCCTCCTTACCAAGTACTTTATAAATGTTCGCAGTAAACTCATATTAATAAATCTCAACCATTTTCAATTCTGCTTAGAGATCATATTTTAATGAAAACATAAAAGCAGGCAAGAGCACACACACACACACACACACACACACACACACACACACACACACACACACACACACACACACACGCGCACACACACACACACACACACACACACACACACACACACACACACACACACACACACACACACACACACACACACACACACACACACACACACACACACACATAGAGGACCTGGGGGTTGATATCACGCCAGACCTGTGCTCTGAAGCCCATATCAAGAGGGTATCATCAGCAGCATATCCCAGGTTGGCACACATAAAAACGGGATTTAGACACTTGCGTAAGGAATCATTCAGAACTTTGTATACCACCTATGTCAGACCAATCCTGGAGTATGCAGCCCCAGCATGGCGTCCTTATTTAGTCATGCATAAAACGAAACTGGAAAAGGTTCAAAGGTTTGCCACCAGACTAGTACCCGAGCTGAGAGGTGTGACCTACGAGGAGAGACTACCGGAATTAAACCTCACGTCGCTGGAAGACAGAAGAGTTAGGGAGGGACATGATCACCACATTCAAGATTCTCAGAGGAATTGACAAGGTAGATAAAGACAGGCTATTTAACACAAGGGGCACACGCACTAGGGGACACAGGTGGAAACTGAGTGCCCAAATGAGCCACAGAGATATTAGAAAGAATTTATTTAGTGTCAAAGTGGTTGACAAATGGAATGCATTAGGCAGTGATGTGGTGGAGGCTGACTCCATACACAGTTTCAAGTGTAGATATGATAGAGCCCAATAGGCTCAGGAATCTGTACACCAGTTGATTGACAGTTGAGAGGCGGGACCAAAGAGCCAGAGCTCAACCACCACAAGCACAAATAGGTGAGTACACACACACACACACCATGGGGGGCCAGTGGCTGTGTGGATAGCACGCTGCACACGTAATCATGTGGCCCGGGTTCGATTCCCGGCGCCGGCGAGAAACAAAATTGGGCGGAGTTTAGGTGAATACACACACACACTTCGGCTAGCACAGAAGCTCTGTGCCTGCCACTCGCCATGGTGTTTAACAAATCACTGGTAACAGGTCAACTACCAAAACTTTGGAAGACGACTAATGTAGTCCCAATATTCAAGAAGGGTGGCAGGGAGGAGACACTGAAGTACAGGCCAGTGTCACTAACCTGTATACCATGTAAGGTGATGGAGAAGATTGTGCGAAAAAAGCTAGAGGAACATCTGGAACAGAAGAACTTTGTATCACAACTTCAGCATGGGTTTAGGGATGGCAGATCCTGCCTCACAGGATTTATTGAATCCTATGCCTCCGTGGTGTAGTGGCTAAGACGGACGCCTGGCGTTCCGCGAACGCTTTGTCATGGGTTCGTATCCTGGCCGGGAAGGATTTACTGGGCGCAAATCCATAACTGTAGCCTCTGTTTAACTCAACTGTAAAACGGATACTTGGTTGTTAAACGATTTTTCGCGAGATCGTAATCCAGGGAAACTAGGATTAAGGACTTGCCTGAAACGCTACGCATTCTATTGTTCTATTGGCTGTACAAGAATGTAAGAGCTCTTGTGTGTATGTGTATATATATATATATATATATATATATATATATATATATATATATATATATATATATATATATATATATATATAATATATATATATGTATATATATATATATATATATATATATGTATATGTATATATATATATATATATATATATATATATATATATATATATAATATATATATGTATATATATATATATATATATATATATATATATATATATATATATGTATATATATATATATATATATATATATATATATATATATATTTATATATATATAAATATATATATATATATATATATATATATATATATATATATATATATATATATATATATATATATATATATATATATGACCAGGCAAGAAAGAGAATGGTGGGAAGACTTTATTTTTGGATTGCCAGAAAACCTTTGACACAGTATAACATGCGAGATTAGTGCACAAACTGGAAATGCAGGCCGGAGTGAAAAGGAAGGTACTCTACTGAGTAAGGGAGTACCTAAGCAACAGAAGACAGAGAGTCACTGTGAGGGGGTGAGGTCTCAGAGTGGAGTTCCTCAAGTATCAGGTCTTGTTATGACACGCAGTAACCTGGGTGGAACGCGTCTACCCCAGTGAGAATTATTTTGCTTTCCTGACCTGAGATTAAGAGGTCAGAGAAAAAATATATAATAAACTTCAGTGAATAATTTATGAATACTAGCAGAGAATGAGCGTCTTGTAATAGTGACATGAAGGGGCCAATAGGTACGTTTTTCAAAATGATTCGATTTCAATCAAACTTTTTTGTCGAGTTGTATATGAAAAGGGTTTCATCTGGTCCAAGTCTCAGTATCGTAGCATAAATAGGAAGGGAGAAAAAAATATTGAATTAAGTGTCAAAAATTTTCTAAAATGGTCAAAAACGATTTTCAAACACAGGTGTCAACTGAAATCATGTCTATGACTCTCAGCTATCACAATAGCATATTAAAAAAAGTAAGTTAATTAGTTTTATTACAAAAAAATAAGTTAAAAAAAATTGTTTTATTTTTTTTTTCAATTTGATTTTTCTTATTTTTTTATCGGACGATTTGCATGAAACTTATGCACCTGGCGGCACGTAAGCCTATCTGTAAGGGTGCCAAGGGGGCCAGCAAATTGGTTGATGTCAATCTCAGCCACAGATGGCAGCACCTTAGACTTTATTTTTTACATATTTATTTTAAGTAACATAAACGTCCATATAACTCTTTCATTTTTTATTCAATTTACATGAAACTTACACCTTATATGTAGAGTGTATTTCTCTAAAATCTGTAATCAGCGTTTTTTTCTAAGTTTATTTATTGATTTTATAATAACAATAAACAAGTTATGTTTGCATATTTTTTTTTTTTCGGGGGGGGGGGGAACTTTGACTATTTGTATTAGGAAAATTAAACATGTTTTGGAAAATCCCCAACTTCAGATCCTTTATTATATGCTAATGTGTCAGAAAAGTGTCATAGAATGATTATATCTGAAACGTGGGGTTGTATATTAACACTTCAAAATGTGTAATATTCGTTGAACAGACTAAAACACATTAAATCTCCCTTTCTATTTAGGCTGCAGTACTGAAACTTGGAACAATTGCAGCCCTTTCCATATACTACTCGTCAAAAAAATATTGGTGTACATTGAACAACTTTTAATAAGCTAATCTAATTCGTCCTTAAATGAGATGTCGATACTTTGGTGACATGACATGATGCTAGCAGGACGTCGTGACCTCACTTGAGCTACAGCAGTCTTCAGAGATGGTTGTACTTTATTGATATCCTGAAAGGAGGGAAGAATATAGTTCTCTGTGTAGCGGTGAGGTGAAAGCTACTTGTTCGCAAGTGTGAGGAAGCTGTTGGGCACATAGTACACCATTTCTCAAGGATTTTGATAAATTAGAGGCGACCTGGGAGTAAGTGTCGGTCGTCCCATTGTGGAACTCTAATTGTGTGCCTTCAAGAGAAAGGAAGGAGAAGGCGTTTCTGTGCAGAACCTGTTGGGCGACTCCGTGTACTCAAGTCAGGACTAGAAGAAGCCTTGTGAAGCAGTCCTATAGCGATTTTGTAGGCGGCCTGTGAGAGCGCAATGTTGAGGGGCTAGGGAGCGAGTGTCCTACGTCATAGATTGCTGTGGTAAGCCTGTTTAATCATTTGCTACATAAGCTACCAGTGTTTGATCATGTGCCCAGCGATCATAGTGAACATATGTATATATAGGGTAGTAATTTTATTGGGCCGGTGAACTAAAATAAGAGAGTAGAGATGGGTGAAAATGCTGGAGGGAGGACTGGTACATCTTCTCTGAAGGGAGGTCAGAGGATGACTGAGGGGGGGAAGCCCCCAGTGTCACGACGGGAGTGACGGCCCCAGCAACGCCTCAAGACATGTGCCCAGGTGGACCCGCCCAGAATGGGGGAGAACCCACCTCGGCGGTGCCATAGTGTTTGAAAGGATGTCAGGTCGAGGAGTTTATTTGTTGTGAATACATTTATTTATGATTGATCAGGAAAACACTTTATATTAGCATGGTGATGGCTTTGCAGATTTGTGTGGGATTAGTTAGTGAAGGAACTTCGTACCAGAGGAGGAGGAGTGTATGCTGAACTCCAAGTGTGAGCTAAAACTCAAAATAGGAGGTAAACTGCAAGGTGAAGTAAGACTTCCAGTGAGGAGTGGAACTCCATGGACATAGTGAATCTTCAAGTAGTGTAGGGAGCTACACGTCTTTTGTATGAAGCCGTGTGAGAGAGCTTCACTGACATTCGAGGAGGACTTCAGATGTAACAGATTGGAGGAACTGCATGGAGTACCTAACCTGATTTTGAGGACCCAGACAGATGTATCTGATAGTTTACCTCGAGGAACAGAACAGAAGACGTTCTGACACATTGAGGTTTAAGGGAGTACTTGATTGCGTTTTTGGAGTGAAAGGTGCAATGCAAGGTATGTTGATATCTGTTTACAGTAGGAGATATATGAATATTTTTGTACCCTGTATTTCAGCCCAACGCAGTCAAGAATGCAGTAAGTTGTGAGCTGAGGAGTGAGCAGCAACCTAGTACGGTTATAGGATGAAGACATAGGGGAATATTGGAGTGATATCAGTTAACTTATGGCCGGTCGTGATGGTCAAGTGGATTAAGGCGTCCTGTACATACCAGTTGCGTTGCTCCTGGCAGTATAGGTTCAAGTCACTTCTGGGATGGGAGTTTTCAGTTATATATATATATATATATATATATATATATTGTGTGTGTGTATATGTATTAAATGTTTCATATATTACCTGGGTTTTTCTCTAGTCCTGGTGAGCCTTCCTGGCTAGTGAGAGAGAGAGAGAGAGAGAGAGAGACACGGGTGTAACGTGGGTGATAGTGGAGTATAACTAAGGGGGAATGAGAGATCATCCTAAAGTAAGGAGAGTGCGGGAAATCACGGAGGCTCGAGAGCAGGTGTGTACTCATGACAACTGGGCAGTGTGAGCCGTACCCTTGAGTAAAGGTGAGGCTGAACCCCTCTCCCAGAACCAAACGCTTGCCAGAGTGATCTCCCAAATGACTGCAAGTGTCCAGTGCTGGTCCACTGACGACAGCAGAAGTGAGGCTGTTGGGATCGGTCATTTTTCTGCCAGGGATTGGATGGAGTTCGACGGTAAGTTAGTATCAGATTGGTTCAAAAAACCAAGTTTCAATGTAATCCCCCCCCCCCCCCCACGATATCCTATGCTGTTCCTGATATATATGTAAATGATCTCCCAGAAGGAATAGACTCGTTCCTCTCAATGTTTGCTGATGATGCAAAAATTATGAGGAGGATTAGGACAGAGGAAGATAAAATGAGGCTACAAGATGACCTAAACAAACTGAAGAAATGACCAAACAAATGTCTACTAAAGTTCAATCCAAGTAAGTGTAAGGTAATGAAACTAGGGGGGGAGGAAATAGGAGGCCAGACACTGGGTACCGAATGGGAGATGAAGTCCTTCACGAAACGGACAGAGAGAAAGATCAAGAAGTTTATGTCACGCCAAACCTGTCTCCTGAAGCCCACATCTAAAGAATAACATCGGTGTCTTATGCGAGGCTGGCTAACATCAGAACAGCCTTCAGGAACCTGTGTAAGAAATCTTCCAGAACCTTGAAACACATATGTAAGGCCAATCATAGAGTATTCGGCCCCAGCATGGAGCCCGTACCTTGTCAAGCACAAGACGAAGTTGGAAAAAGTTCAGCGGTATCCCTCTAGGCTAGTCCCAGAACTAAGAGGCATGAGCTACGATGAAAGGTTGAGGGAACTGCACCTCACATCGTTGGAAACAGAAGAGCCCGAGAAGACATGATCACCACATTCAAAACTCTCAGGGGGAATTGACCAGGTAGACACAGATGGATTATTTAACACGGGTGGTACACGCATAAGGGGACACATGTGGAAGCTGAGTACCCAAATGAGCCATATAGATAATAGTAAAAACTTTTTCAGTGTCAGATTAGTTAGTAAATAGAATGCACTAGGAAGTGATGTGGTGGAGACTGACTCTATACACAGTTTCAAATGTAGATATAATAAGAGCTTGAGAAGCTCAGGAATCTGTACACCAGTAGATTGACGGTTGAGAGGCGGGACCAAAGAGCCAAAGCTCAACCCATGAAAGCGCAACTAGGTAAGTACAACCAGGTAAGTACAGGCCTGATATAGGGGCCTCATAGGGGCCTGATAGCTGATTAGACGGCGATCTCCACTCAGCTTATATAGGGGCATGGGGGGTGCCTGGTAGGCGAATTAGGGCTGGGCATCTAAGGGGGTAGGAAGGGCATAGAGGGCCTAAAAATTAGGGAAGGTCTGAATGGCATAGGGGGGTTGAGAAGTAGAGTTAGGCTGAGAGTCAGATAGAGGTTGAGAGGTTGGGGGGGGGGCAAGGAATAGTGGGGGCAGAGGGCTGAGGGGGGAATGGAGCGTGGGTGCTGGGAGTGGAAGAGAGGGTGTATTAGTCAGGGGGAAGTCAGGAGTAGGTGGAGGTTTTGGGGTAGAAGAGGGGAAGAGGGAGATGGGGAAAGGTGTTAGGGGGTCACAAGGTGAGGTGGTTATAAGGGAGCCAAGGGTGCAGAGGAGGGGTGAGGGTTGGGAGGGGTTTGGGGGTGAGGGTTTTTGAGGGGTGCAATGGAAGCTGGGATGGAGCAGATGGAATTGAATGAAATGGGGTAGAAGGGGCAGGGGAGTTGGAGGGGGTAACAGGGGAGGAGGGGTGGGGAGGTAGGTTTGGGAAGGGCATGGCCCACTGGGGTCGTTGACATGTGCGATGTAGCAGGGACAGGGGAGTTGTTGGGAAAGTGCAAATGTGGAAGGTGCAGGGGAGTTTGGGGCTGAAGCAGGGGGAAGGTATAGGAGGGGAGGGTTGGGGAGGATGTGACCTGGGAGGTGATGCTACGTGAAAGGCTAGAGTTACGGTGCCGTGTTTGCCATCTCTCCTTGTGGGCTATTTGTTCATCTTCCGTCATATACCTCTCAATAAACACACTGTAATGGGTTTCACTGCCTCTGAGTAAATGCTTGCTCTTCATTATGTACTCCACTGCTTCTTCATTAGAGAATTGTAGCAGAACAGGTCTATTCTTGGTACAATTGTAAGGTCCAAGCCGGCGGCTGAATTCCACCTCGTTTTCTGCCATCTCGGCCCTAATACATCTTAATATATCATGCAGTCCATATTTTTCCATCTCTATCCTTTCTTGTCTTGTTTTTCCCCCAGATTCGAATAATCCTTGTTTTATTATGCTCTTCCTCCTTCTCAGTGAGTTACTCTCATGCTGGTAACCCCTCACCTGGATATCCCCCATTCCAACCACACTCACTAATCCATCCCCCACTAATCCCCTGTCCTTAGCCATGCTGTTAATCCTTCCTAATTCATTTGTAATCCGAACACATTCCCTCTCCCAGTCTTCTCTGCCCTTCCTAATCTCTTCCTGAATATAGAGCATATAAAGCTGTTGTGTGTGTGTGTGTGTGCGTGTGTGTGTGTGTGTGTGTGTGTGTGTGTGTGTGTGTGTGTGTGTGTGTGTGTGTGTGTGTGTGTGTGTGTGTGTGTGTGTGTGTGTGTGTGTGTGTGTGTGTGTGTGTGTGTGTGTGTGTACTCACCTAGTTGTGTCTGCAGGATTGAGCATTGACTCTTGGATCCCGCCTTTCGAGCATCGGTTGTTTACAGCAATGACTCTTGACCCATTTCCCTATCATACCTGGTTTTAAAATTATGAATAGTATATGCTTCCACAACCTGTTCCTGAAGTGCATTCCATTTTCCCACTACTCTCACGCTAAAAGAAAACTTCCTAACATCTCTGTGACTCATCTGAGTTTCCAGCTTCCATCCATGTCCCCTCGTTCTGTTACTATTCCATGTGAACATTTCGTCTATGTCCACTCTGTCAATCCCTCTGAGTATCTTATACGTTCCTATCATGTCCCCCCTCTCCCTTCTTCTTTCTAGTGTCGTAAGGCACAGTTCCCTCAGGCGCTCCTCATACCCCATCCCTCGTAGCTCTGGGACGAGTCTCGTTGCAAACCTCTGAACCTTTTCCAGTTTCATTATATGCTTCTTCAGATGGGGACTCCATGATGAGGCGGCATACTCTAAGACTGGCCTCACGTAGGCTGTGTAAATCGCCCAAAATGCCTCCTTACTTAGATTTCTGAATGATGTTCTAACTTTTGCCAGTGTAGAGTACGATGCTGTCGTTATCCTATTTATATGTGCCTCAGGAGATAGATTAGGTGTTACGTCCACCCCCAGGTCTCTTTCGCGCGTCGTCACAGGTAGGCTGTTCCCCTTCATTATGTACTGTCCCTTTGGTCTCCTATCTCCTAGTCCCATTTCCATAACTTTACATTTGCTCGTGTTGAATTCCAGTAGCCATTTCTCTGACCATCTCTGCAACCTGTTCAGGTCCTCTTGGAGGATCCTGCAATCCTCATCTGTCACAACTCTTCTCATCAACATTGCGTCATCCGCAAACATCGACATGTAGGACTCTACGCCTGTAAACATGTCGTTAACATATACAAGAAATAAAATTGGTCCCAGCACCGATCCTTGTGGTACTCCACTTGTTACTGTTCGCCAGTCCGACTTCTCGCCCCTTACCGTAACTCTTTGGCTCCTTTCTGTTAGGTAGTTCCTTATCCATGCTAGGACCTTTCCCCCCACCCCCGCCTGCCTCTCGAGCTTGAACAGCAGTCTCATGTGCGGTACTGTATCAAAGGCTTTTTGGCAGTCCAGAAATATGCAGTCTGCCCAACCATCTCTGTCCTGTCTTATCCTCGTTATTTTATCATAGAATTCCAGAAGGTTTGTTAGGAACGATTTTCCTGTCCAGAACCCATGTTGATGTTTGTTCACAAACCTAATGTTCTCCAGGTGTGCAACCAGTCGTAGCCTAATTATTCTTTCCAGTATTTTATAGGGGATGCTTGTCAGTGATACAGGTCTATAGTTAAGTGCCTCCTCCCTATCACCTTTCTTGAAGATCAGCACGACATTTGCCTTCTTCCAACAACTAGGCAATTATCCCGACATAAGTGACTTATTAAAGATCATTGCCAGAGGCACGCAGAGGGCCTGCGCTGCTTCTTTTAGTATCCACGGTGATACTTTGTCTGGTCCAACTGCTTTAGTTGCATCTAGAGTTGTCAACTGTTTCATTACCTCCTCTGCTGTCACCTCTATATCTGATAGTCTTTCATCTAGGGTATCCCCTTCCAACAATGGGAGCTGCTCAGGCTCGGTACTGAACACTCCATGGAAACTGGCATTCAGTGCCTCGCAGATTTCCTTGTCACTTTCAGTATATGCCCCCTCTGTCTTCCTTAGTCTTGTCACTTGGTCGTTCACCGACATTTTACTTCTTATATGACTGTGTAGTAACTTAGGTTGTTTTTTCACTTTGATTGCAATATCGTTCTCATAGTCCCTTTCCGATGTTCGTCTTATGTTAATGTAATCGTTCCTAGCTCTGTTGTATCTGATCCTGTTGTCCTCTGTTCTTTGTCTTCTGTACTTCCTCCACTCCCGCCTGCTGGCCATTTTTGCTTCCTTTTGCTTCCTTCCTCTCTTCCTTTTGTGTGTGTGTGTGTGTGTGTGTGTACTCACCTAGTTGTGTTTGCGGGGGTTGAGCTCTGGCTCTTTGGTCCCGCCTCTCAACCGTCAATCAACAGGTGTACAGATTCCTGAGCCTATCGGGCTCTATCATATCTACACTTGAAACTGTGTATGGAGTCAGCCTCCACCACATCACTACCTAATGCATTCCATTTGTCAACCACTCTGACACTAAAAAAGTTCTTTCTAATATCTCTGTGGCTCATTTGGGCACTCAGTTTCTACCTGTGTCCCCTTGTGCATGTTCCCCTTGTGTTAAATAGACTGTCTTTATCTACCCTATCAATTCCCTTCAGAATCTTGAATGTGGTGATCATGTCCCCCCTAACTCTTCTGTCTTCCAGCGAAGTGAGGTTTAATTCCCGTAGTCTCTCCTCGTAGCTCATACCTCTCAGCTCGGGTACTAGTCTGGTGGCAAACCTTTGAACCTTTTCCAGTTTAGTCTTATGCTTGACTAGATATGGACTCCATGCTGGGGCTGCATACTCCAGGATTGGCCTGACATATGTGGTATACAAAGTTCTGAATGATTCTTTACACAAGTTTCTGAATGCCGTTCGTATGTTGGCCAGCCTGGCATATGCCGCTGATGTTATCCGCTTGATATGTGCTGCAGGAGACAGGTCTGGCGTGATATCAACCCCCAAGTCTTTTTCCTTCTCTGACTCCTGAAGAATTTCCTCTCCCAGATGATACCTTGTATCTGGCCTCCTGCTCCCTACACCTATCTTCATTACATTACATTTGGTTGGGTTAAACTCTAACAACCATTTGTTCGACCATTCCTTCAGATTGTCTAGGTCTTCTTGAAGCCTCAAACAGTCCTCTTCTGTTTTAATCCTTCTCATAATTTTAGCATCGTCCGCAAACATTGAGAGAAATGAATCGATACCCTCTGGGAGTTACATATATCAGAAACAAGATAGGACCGAGTACAGAGCCCTGTGGGACTCCACTGGTGACTTCACGCCAATCGGAGGTCTCACCCCCTCACCGTAACTCTCTGCTTCCTATTGCTTAGATACTCCCTTATCCACTGGAGCACCTTACCAGCTACACCTGCCTGTCTCTCCAGCTTATGTACCAGCCTCTTATGCGGTACTGTGTCAAAGGCTTTCCGACAATCCAAGAAAATGCAGTCCGCCCAGCCCTCTCTTTCTTGCTTAATCTTTGTCACCTGATCGTAGAATTCTATCAAGCCTGTAAGGCAAGATTTACCCTCCCTGAACCCATGTTGGTGATTTGTCACGAAGTCCCTTCTCTCCAGATGTGTTACCAGGTTTTTTCTCACGATCTTCTCCATCACCTTGCATGGTATACAAGTCAAGGACACTGGCCTGTAGTTCAGTGCCTCTTGCCTGTCGCCCTTTTTGTATATTGGGACCACATTCGCCGTCTTCCATATTTCTGGTAGGTCTCCCGTCTCCAGTGACTTACTATACGCTATGGAGAGTGGCAAGCAAAGTGCCTCTGCACACTCTTTCAGTATCCATGGTGAGATCCCATCTGGACCAACAGCCTTTCTAACATCCAGATCCAGCAGGTGTCTCTTGACCTCCTCTCTCCTAATTTCGAACTCTTCCAAGGCCGCCAGGTTTACCTCCCTTTCTCCTAGCACAGTGACCTCACCTTGTTCTATTGTGAAGGCCTCCTGGAACCTCTTGTTGAGTTCTTCACACACCTCTCTCTCATTCTCTGTTTACCTGTCCTCGCCTGTTCGAAGTTTCAATACCTGTTCTTTCACTGTTGTTTTCCAATCTGATGTGACTGTGGAGTAGCTTTGGTTCGGTCTTGGCTTTGTTTGCTATATCATTTTCAAAACTTTTCTCTGCTTCTCTTCTCACCCTGACATACTCATTCCTGGTTCTCAGGTATCTCTCTCTGCTTTCTGGTGTTTTGTTATTCCGGAAGTTCCTCCACGCCTTTTTGTTCAGTTTCTTCGCTTCCATACATGCCCTATTATACCATGGATTCTTCTGTTGCTTCTCGGATTTTTCCCTTTGGGCCGGGATGAACCTGTTTACTGCCTCCTGACACTTTTGGGTAACATAGTCCATCATACCCTGTACAGACTTGTCTCTGAGGTCTGTGTCCCAAGGTATTTCACTTAGGAAACTTCTCATCTGTTCATAATTTCCCTTTCGGTATGCCAGCCTTTTGATTCCTAGTTCTTTTTTTGGGGGGGATAAGTCCTAGCTCTACCAGGTACTCAAAGTTCAATACACTGTGGTCACTCATTCCCAAGGGCGCTTCCATCTTAACTTCTCTTATATCCCACTCATTTAGGGTAAATATCAAATCAAGCATTGCTGGTTCATCTTCTCCTCTCATTCTTGTTGGTTCTGTGATGTGCTGGCTTAGAAAGTTTCTTGTTGCCACGTCCAGCAGCTTAGCCCTCCATGTTTCTGGTCCTCCATGCGGGTCTCTGTTCTTCCAATCTATCTTCCCATGGTTGAAGTCTCCCATAATTAGTAGTCCAGATCCATTCCTGCTTGCAACAGAAGCTGCTCTTTCTATTATGTTAATGGTGGCCATGCTGTTTCTATCATATTTCTGTCTAGGTCTTCTGTCATTTGGTGGTGGATTATATATGACTACGACTATAATTTTTTTCTCTCCATTTGTTACGGTACATGCTATGTAGTCACTGAAACCTTCACAGCCCTAAATATCCATCTCCTCAAAATCCCAGCCCTTTCTTACCAGCAGAGCTACACCACCCCCACCTCTTCCTTCCCTCTCTTTCCTCATAACATAATAGTCCTGTGGGAACACTGCGTTTGTTATCGTTTTCGTGATCTTTGTTTCTGTGAGGGCTATTATGTCTGGGTTTTCCTCTAGTACCCGTTCTCCAAGCTCATTTGCTTTATTTGTAATTCCATCTATGTTAGTGTACATCGCTTTGAGGCTCACTTTCTTCTGTCCCTTCTCAAATCACCTCCTTGGTGAGTGTTCTGCTGGTGGGGGAGGCTGTTCCATGGGTGTGAGGACCTGTGAGGTGGATAACAGGGTCTCAGAGGATACTGGGATGAGGGGCAGGGGATCCGGTGAAGGGGGAGGGACAGGGAGGGTATGGGGTGAAAGGGGAGGGAGGACGGGAAGGAAAGGGGGGGGAGGGAGGACTTGGGAGGAGGGGAGGGGTAGACGGGTGGGGATTGGGTGTGGGGGGAGGGAGATTTGGCTGAACATTTGAGTGGGGGCAGGGAGGGTTTGGCGTAGGGGGGTTTTCTATGCAGAGGAGGGAGGCGGGGTTGTCCTCCCTTCTGGTGTTACTGGGTAGCTGGTTGTGGGTTCCCCCTCGCTTCTGGGGGTGTTGTGTTGGGAGCTGTGACTTTCTGGTTTTCCCCTCTCGCCCTGCGCCTCTTCCTTGCTTCTGCTGCCACGGCTCTCTTCTCCCTTGTCATGTCTCTCTGGAGGAATACATTTTTTAATTTTCCCACGTTTTTCAGGGAGCTCTTCCTTGATAGGATCTTCTCCTTTGTGCTCTCGTTTGCAAACACTATCTTTATCATTCGGTCTCGGTCTTTGTTGTACCAACCTAGCCTGAAAACCTTATCAATGCTATGCTCATCCCCTTCCATGTCAAGTGCCTTTAGTACTTCATTCACTGCTGCTTTGTCCTTGTCATTCCACTCTGTCCTATTAGAGCCTTCCTGTTCTTTAATACCCACAGCAACCACTGATCTGTTCCTTTCCAGCAGTTGGCTAGTGGAGCGTGCCGCCTCCTGTGAGGTGGCTGCTTTCATGGCCACCTCCATCACTGCAGTCATTACTTCAGAGTTATTTTTTTTAGTATTTCCGCAAATGTTGCTTTTATTGTGGCATTCTCATCCAAAAAACTATTACCACCTTCTCCCTGGATGGTTTTCTGATTCTCAGCCTCGATACCATTCTCTTTGAGGGCTCTAATCTCCTCCTTTGCTGCTGTCAGTTCTCTTTTCAGGTTCCTTATTTCGTTCTTCATTTTCTGCATCATTTCTTGCATCTCACTCTTGATGTCCTCCAGAAACTGGGTGAACATTTCCTTCATTTCGTCACCTTGGCTCTTCCCTGTTCCCCCTGGTACCTCTGGCTGCCATGCTTGACCCTGTTCCTATAGTTGTGCCGTGATAGGATTTGTCAGGAGGGCAGAGCGGGATGGGGAAGGGAGAGAGAGAGAGGAATAGAGAGAGAAGGGAGTGATAGAGGGAGAGATAAATGGGTGGGTGGGGGGGATCTGACCCTTCCACTGAAGTGAGAAGAAAGTAGAAGGGGAGGGGGGGAGGAGATGGAGAGAGAGGCGGGAGGGAGAGAGGGAGAGAGGAGAGGGAGAGAAATGGAGAGGGAGAGAGCGGGTGAGGGAGAGAACGGGTGAGGGAAAGAACAGGTGAGGGAGAGAGGGGGGAGGTGTGTGTGTGTATATTTGTGTGTGTGTGTGTGTGTGTGTTTGGGCAGAGAGGGAGGGGGAAGGAGAGAGAGGGAGAGAGGGAGAGAGAGAGAGAGAGAGAGAGAGAGAGAGAGAGAGAGAGAGAGAGAGAGAGAGAGAGAGAGAGAGAGAGAGAGAGAGAGAGAGAGAGAGAGAGAGAGAGAGGGAGAGAGGGAGAGAGGGAGAGAGGGAGAGGGAGAGGGAGAGGGAGAGAGAGAGAGAGAGAGAGAGAGAGAGAGAGAGAGAGAGAGAGAGAGAGAGAGAGAGAGAGAGAGAGAGAGAGAGAGAGAGAGAGAGAGAGAGAGAGAGAGAGAGAGAGAGATAGTGGGAGAGATAGAGAGTGGGAGAGATAAAGAGTGGGAGAGAGAGAGAGTGGGAGAGAGAGAGAGAGTGGGAGAGAGAGAGAGTGGGAGAGAGAGAGAGTGGGAGAGAGGGAGAGGGGGGGAAGAGTGTGTGTATGGGCGATGCGGGGGACTGGGGGTGGGGGGGGGGCGGAGATGGCGACCAGGTCAGGTCAGGTCAGATAGGGGGGGGATAGTAAGGTCCTGATCCCAGGTGTTAATGCCTTTTCCCCTGACCGAACGATTGTGTGTGTGTGTGTGCGTGTGTGCGTGTGTGTGTGTGTCTCTGTTTTAGCGTGTGCACACTTGTGTGCGTGTATACGTACGTGGGCGGGCGTGCGTGTATGTGTCAAGATATCCCTTATGCGTTACCTCTGCCTAAATGAGCCACCCTGAGATTTTTAAATATATATGATATCCTGAACAAGAATTTGATAATATTTTACCTCAATCTGTACACCTGATTAATTGACCAGAGAGGGGGTACATACCGGTCTCCTCCCGCTCACACAACCAGATGAGTAAGGACGATGTATGATGACGATGGTTATCCGTCGTTGTCTCCCACTAGGTGATTCACTAAGTGCTAGTAGATTGATGAGGTCGGTTCTTCTCTGTCTACACGAAGCTCTGGAGTCAGTCACTGTATCGTTGTGTGACAGTTCACTAATTCACTGTACCACTGATCACAGTCACCACTCAACAACACAATCAGGTAGTTCCACGGCGGGGCGTCCCACCCGGTCAGGTTGCACACTTACATGCACCGGTGATGCCACTAGCTCCACTTTGGTTTCTTCGCCAAATCATCGCACTATCGCTAGCGATATGACTATGCTATGTTGCACCCTGCTAGCTACACACTGCGAGAAGCCAAATACTATGATCTAGCCTCTATACTCCTTCAATGTCCCGAGAAATTGACGAATTTCCGCGGACCTCACTAATCGTGTGTCTCCCATACAGTCTCCTGAGCCTACTACTGTGTGTGTGTGTGTGTGTGTGTGTGTGTGTGTGTGTGTGTGTGTGTGTGTGTGTGTGTGTACTCACCTAATTGTGCTTGCGGGGGTTGAGCTTTGGCTCTTTGGTCCCGCCTCTCAACTGTCAATCAACTGGTGTACAGATTCCTGAGCCTACTGGGCTCTATCATATTTACATTTGAAACTGTGTATGGAGTCAACCTCCACCACATCACTTCCTAGTGCATTCCATTTACTAACTACTCTGACACTGAAAAAGTTCTTTCTAATGTCTCTGTGGCTCATTTGGGTACTCAGCTTCCACCTGTGTCCCCTTGTTCGCGTCCTTCCAGTATTGAATAGTTCATCCTTGTTTACCCAGTCGATTCCCCTGAGGATTTTGTAGGTTGTGATCATGTCCCCCTTACTCTTCTGTCTTCCAGTGTCGTAAGGTGCATTTCCCGCAGCCTTTCCTCATAACTCATGCCTCTTAGTTCTGGGACTAGTCTAGTAGCATACCTTTGGACTTTTTCCAGCTTTGTGCGTGTGTGTGTGTGTGTGTGTGTGTGTGTGTGTGTACTCACCTAGTTGTGTCTGCAGGATCGAGCATTGACTCTTGGATCCCGCCTTTCCAGCATCGGTTGTTTACAGCAATGACTCCTTTCTCATTTCCCTATCATACCTGGTTTTAAAATTATGAATAGTATTTGCTTCCACAACCTGTTCCTGAAGTGCATTCCATTTTCCCACTACTCTCACGCTAAAAGAAAACTTCCTAACATCTCTGTGACTCATCTGAGTTTCCAGCTTCCATCCATGTCCCCTCGTTCTGTTACTATTCCGTGTGAACATTTCGTCTATGTCCACTCTGTCAATCCCTCTGAGTATATTATACGTTCCTATCATGTCCCCCCTCTCCCTTCTTCTTTCTAGTGTCGTAAGGCACAGTTCCCTCAGGCACTCCTCATACCCCATCCCTCGTAGCTCTGGGACGAGTCTCGTTGCAAACCTCTGAATCTTTTCCAGTTTCATTATATGCTTCTTCAGATGGGGACTCCAAGATGAGGTGGCATACTCTAAGACTGGCCTCACGTAGGCTGTGTAAAGCGCCCTAAATGCCTCCTTACTTAGGTTTCTGAATGATGTTCTAACTTTTGCCAGTGTAGAGCACGATGCTGTCGTTATCCTATTTATATGTGCCTCAGGAGATAGATTAGGTGTTACATCCACCCCCAGGTCTCTTTCGCGCGTCGTCACAGGTAGGCTGTTCCCCTTCATTGTGTACTGTCCCTTTGGTCTCCTATCTCCTAGTCCCATTTCCATAACTTTACATTTGCTCATGTTGAATTCCAGTAGCCATTTCTCTGACCATCTCTGCAACCTGTTCAGGTCCTCTTGGAGGATCCTGCAATTCTCATCTGTCACAACTCTTCTCATCAACTTTGCGTCATCCGCAAACATCGACATGTAGGACTCTACGCCTGTAAACATGTCGTTAACATATACAAGAAATAAAATTGGTCCCAGCACCGATCCTTGTGGTACTCCACTTGTCACTGTTCGCCAGTCCGACTTCTCGCCCCTTACCATAACTCGTTGGCTCCTTACTGTTAGGTAGTTCCTTATCCATGCTAGGACCTTTCCCCCCACCCCCGCCTGCCTCTCGAGCTTGAACAGCAGTCTCATGTGCGGTACTGTATCAAAGGCTTTTTGGCAGTCCAGAAATATGCAGTCTGCCCAACCATCTCTGTCCTGTCTTATCCTCGTTATTTTATCATAGAATTCCAGAAGGTTTGTTAGGCACGATTTCCCTGTCCAGAACCCATGTTGATGTTTGTTCACAAACCTAATGTTCTCCAGGTGGGCAACCAGTCGTAGCCTAATTATTCTTTCCAGTATTTTACAGGGGATGCTTGTCAGTGATACAGGTCTATAGTTAAGTGCCTCCTCCCTATCACCTTTCTTGAAGATCAGCACGACATTTGCCGTCTTCCAGCAACTGGGCAATTTCTCCCGACATAAGTGACTCATTAAAGATCATTGCCAGAGGCACGCTGAGGGCCTGCGCTGCTTCTTTTAGTATCCACGATGATACTTTGTCTGGTCCAACTGCTTTAGTTGCATCTAGAGTTGTCAACTGTTTCATTACCTCCTCTGCTGTCACCTCTATATCTGATAGTCTTTCATCTAGGGTATCCCCTTCCAACAATGGGAGCTGCTCAGGCTCGGTAGTGAACACTCCATGGAAACTGGCATTCAGTGTCTCGCAGATTTCCTTGTCACTTTCAGTATATGCCCCCTCTGTCTTCCTTAGTCTTGTCACTTGGTCGTTCACCGACATTTTTTCTTCTTATATGACTGTGTAGTAACTTAGGTTGTTTTTTCACTTTGATTGCAATATCGTTCTCATTGACCCTTTCCGATGTTCGTCTTATGTTAATGTAATCGTTCCTAGCTCTGTTGTATCTGATCCTGTTGTCCTCTGTTCTTTGTCTTCTGTACTTCCTCCACTCCTGCCTGCTGGCCATTTTTGCTTCCTTTTGCTTCCTTCCTCCCTTCCTTTTGTGTGTGTGTGTGTGTGTGTGTGTGTGTGTGTGTGTGTGTGTGTGTGTGTGTGTGTGTGTGTGTGTGTGTGTGTGTGTGTGTGTACTCACCTATATGTACTCACCTATATGTGCTTGCAGGATCGAGCATTGACTCTTGGATCCCGCCTTTCGAGCATCGGTTGTTTACAGCAATGACTCCTGTCCCATTTCCCTATCATACCTGGTTTTAAAATTATGAATAGTATTTGCTTCCACAACCTGTTCCTGAAGTGCATTCCATTTCCCCACTACTCTCACGCTAAAAGAAAACTTCCTTACATCTCTGTGACTCATCTGAGTTTCAAGCTTCCATCCATGTCCTCTCGTTCTGTTACTATTCCGTGTGAACATTTCGTCTATGTCCACTCTGTCAATTCCTCTGAGTATCTTATACGTTCCTATCATGTCCCCCCTCTCCCTTCTTCTTTCTAGTGTCGTAAGGCACAGTTCCCTCAGGCGCTCTTCATACCCCATCCCTCGTAGCTCTGGGACGAGTCTCGTTGCAAACCTCTGAACCTTTTCCAGTTTCATTATATGCTTCTTCAGATGGGGACTCCATGATGAGGCGGCATACTCTAAGACTGGCCTTACGTAGGCAGTGTAAAGCGCCCTAAATGCCTCCTTACTTAGGTTTCTGAATGATGTTCTAACTTTTGCCAGTGTAGAGTACGCTGCTGTCGTTATCCTATTAATATGTGCCTCAGGAGATAGATTAGGTGTTACGTCCACCCCCAGGTCTCTTTCACGCGTCGTTACAGGTAGGCTGTTCCCCTTCATTGTGTACTGTCCCTTTGGTCTCCTATCTCCTAGTCCCATTTCCATAACTTTACATTTGCTCGTGTTGAATTCTAGTAGCCATTTCTCTGACCATCTCTGCAATCTGTTCAGGTCCTCTTGGAGGATCCTGCAATCCTCATCTGTCACAACTCTTCTCATCAACTTTGCATCATCCGCAAACATCGACATGTAGGACTCTACGCCTGTAAACATGTCGTTAACATATACAAGAAATAGAATTGGTCCCAGCACCGATCCTTGTGGTACTCCACTTGTTACTGTTCGCCAGTCCGACTTCTCGCCCCTTACCGTAACTCTTTGGCTCCTTCCTGTTAGGTAGTTCCTTATCCATTCTAGGACCTTTCCCCCCACCCCCGCCTGCCTCTCGAGCTTGAACAGCAGTCTCATGTGCGGTACTGTATCAAAGGCTTTTTGGCAGTCCAGAAATATGCAGTCTGCCCAACCATCTCTGTCCTGTCTTATCCTCGTTATTTTATCATAGAATTCCAGAAGGTTTGTTAGGCACGATTTCCCTGTCCAGAACCCATGTTGATGTTTGTTCACAAACCTAATGTTCTCCAGGTGTGCAACCAGTCGTAGCCTAATTATTCTTTCCAGTATTTTACAGGGGATGCTTGTCAGTGATACAGGTCTGTAGTTAAGTGCCTCCTCTCTATCTCCTTTCTTGAAGATCGGCACGACATTTGCCTTCTTCCAGCAACTGGGCAATTATCCTGACATAAGTGACTCATTAAAGATCATTGCCAGAGGCACGCTGAGGGCCTGTGCTGCTTCTTTTAGTATCCATGGTGATACTTTGTCTGGTCCAACTGCTTTAGTTGCATCTAGAGTTGTCAACTGTTTCATTACCTCCTCTGCTGTCACCTCTATATCTGATAGTCTTTCATCTAAGGTAACCCCTTCCAACAATGGGAGCTGCACAGGCTCGGTAGTGAACACTCCATGGAAACTGGCATTCAGTGCCTCGCAGATTTCCTTGTCACTTTCAGTATATGCCCCCTCTGTCTTCCTTAGTCTTGTCACTTGGTCGTTCACCGACATTTTTCTTCTTATATGACTGTGTAGTAACTTAGGTTGTTTTTTCGCTTTGATTGCAATATCGTTCTCATAGTCCCTTTCCGATGTTCGTCTTATGTTAATGTAATCGTTCCTAGCTCTGTTGTATCTGCTTCTGTTGTCCTCTGTTCTTTGTCTTCTGTACTTCCTCCACTCCCGCCTGCTGGCCATTTTTGCTTCCTGACACTGTCTATTAAACCATGGGTTATTATATTCCTTCTTATTTTTTCCCTTTATCGTTGGTATAAATCTCTCTTCGGCCTCCTGGCATTTCTGTATGACTAGGTCCATCATATCTTGGACTGTTTTTCCTCTAATTTCTTCCTCCCACTGCACTTCACCCAGATAGTCCCTTATCCTCATATAGTCCCCTTTCCTGTAGTCAGCTCTCCTTTCCCAGATCTCTTGTCCCATGGTCATAATTTTGAATTCCATCATGTAGTCAAAGACTAGGACACAATGGTCACTGGCCCCTAGAGGTATTTCATGCTCTAAATTCTCGATATCTTCTACGTTCTGGGTGAAAATCAGGTCTAATAGGCTCGGTGCATCTCCTCCTCTTTCCCTTGTGTCTTCCTTCACATGTTGTGTCAGGAAATTCCTGTCTATAACATCTACTAATTTTGCTCCCCACGTTTCATCCCCTCCATGGGGATTCCTTGATTCCCAATTTATCTCTCCATGATTTAGGTCCCCCATG